>NC_092045.1:59197690-59315338 GCF_003086295.3 Arachis hypogaea
TTTAAATTGTTGTTTTACTAGATTTATTACTTTATTTTTTTATTATTTAAATAAAAAATATTTAAATAATATAATTTAAAAATTAAAAAAATAAAAACTTTTGTTTTTTTAAGTTTTTAATTTTTTTAAAAATATTTTTTATTTTTTTTATTCACCGGATAACGCTACACCTAGACAGTTGACTTTTTTTGCTGCACTTGTTCACGAATTAAGAATAAATTAATTTAGAAAATTTCAAATTTTAATTTTTTTATTTTTGAATATTTTGGAATTTTTTATTTTTTTACAATTAGAAAAAAATATTTTTTTAGTTTAAATATTAAAAAAAATAAATTTATAGATCTGTTATTTACTAGATATTGTTGGACTTTATTTTTTTATTATTTAAATAAAAAACATTTAAAAATATAATTTAAAAATTAAAAAATAAAAAATTTAGTTTTTTTAAATTTTTATTTTTTAGAAATATTTTTTATTTTTTTATTCACCGGATAATGCTACACCTAGACAGTTGACTTTTTTTTGCCGCACCTGTTCGCAAATTAAGAATAAATTAATTTAAAAAATTTAAAATTTTAATTTTTTATTTCTCGGATATTTTTGGAATTTTTATTTTTTTTACAATTAGAAAAAATATTTTTTTAGTTTAAATATTAAAAAAAATAAATTTACAGATCTGTTGTTTACTAGATATTATTGGACTTTATTTTTTTATTATTTAAATAAAAAATATTTAATAATATAATTTAAAAATTCAAAAATAAAAACTTTTGTTTTTTTAAGTTTTTAATTTTTTTAAAAATATTTTTTATTTTTTTATTCACCGGATAACGCTACACCTAGACAGTTGACTTTTTTTTGCTGCACTTGTTCACGAATTAAGAATAAATTAATTTAGAAAATTTCAAATTTTAATTTTTTTATTTTTTGAATATTTTTGGAATTTTTTATTTTTTTACAATTAGAAAAAAATATTTTTTAGTTTAAATATTAAAAAAAATAAATTTATAGATCTGTTGTTTACTAGATATTGTTGGACTTTATTTTTTTATTATTTAAATAAAAAACATTTAATAATATAATTTAAAAAGTAAAAAATAAAAAATTTAGTTTTTCAAAATTTTTATTTTTTAAAAATATTTTTTATTTTTTTATTCACCGGATAATGCTACACCTAGACAGTTGACTTTTTTGTGCTGCAGTTGTTCACAAATTAAGAACAAATTAATTTAAAAAATTTAAAATTTTAATTTTTTTATTTTTGAATAGTTTTGGAATTTTTTATTTTTTTACAATTACAAAAATATTTTTTTTAGTTTAAATACTAAAAATAATAAATTTACAGATCTGTTGTTTACTAGATATTGCTGGACTTTATTTTCTTATTATTTAAATAAAAAATATTTAAAAATATAATTTAAAATTTTCAAAAATAAAAAATTTAGTTTTTTCAAATATTTTATTTTTTTAGAAATATTTTTTACTTTTTATTCACCGGATAATTCTACACCTAGACAATTGACTTTTTTTGCTGCACTTGTTCACAAATTAAGAATAAATTAATTTAAATTTTTTTATTTTTTAGATATTTTTGGAATTTTTTATTTTTTACAATTAGAAAAAAATATTTTTTTGTTTAAATATTGAAAAAATTATAAATTTACATATCTGTTGTTTACTAGATATTGTTGGACTTTATTTTTTTATTATTTAAATAAAAAAATTTAATAATATAATTTAAAAATTCAAAAATAAAAAATTTTGTTTTTTCAAATTTTTATTTTTTTATTCACCGGGTAATTCTACACCTAGACAGTTGACTTTTTTTACCGCACTTGTTTACAAAATAAGAAGAAATTAATTTAAAAAAATTAAAATTTTAATTTTTTAATTTTTTGGATATTTTTGAATTTGTAATTTTTTTACAATTATAAAAAGATATTTTTTTTATTTTAAAAATTAAAAAAATAATAAATTTACAGATTTGTTGTTTACTAGATATTGCTGGGTTTATTTTTTATTATTTAAATAAAAAATATTTAATAATATAATTTAAAAATTTAAAAATAAAAATTTTAATTTTTAAAATTTTTAATTTTTTAAAAATATTTTTTATTTTTTTATTCATCAGATAATGCTACACCTAGACAGTTGACCTTTTTTTGCTACACTTGTTCACAAATTAAGAATAAATTAATTTAAAAAATTTAATATTTTAATATTTTTATTTTTTAAATTTTTTGGAATTTTTTATTTTATTACAATTAGAAAAATATAATCATGTATATTAAAAATTTAAAAAAAAATAATAAATTTACAGTTTTGTTGTTTACTCGATATTGCCGGACTTTATTTTTTTATTATTTAAATAAAAAACATTTTATAATATAATTTAAAAATTCAAAAATAAAAAATTTAGTTTTTTAAAATTTTTTATTTTTTAAAAATATTTTTTATTTTTTTATTCACCGGATAATGCTACACCTATACAGTTGACTTTTTTTACTACATTTGTTCACAAATTAAGAGTAAATTAATTTAAAAAATTTAAAATTTTAATTTTTTATTTTATGAATATTTTTGGAATTTTTAATTTTTTTACAATTAGAAAGAAATATTTTTTTAGTTTAAATCTTAAAAAAATAAATTTACAGATCTGTTGTTTACTATATATTGTTGGACTTTATTTTTTTATTATTTAAATAAAAAACAATTAATAATATAATTTAAAAATTCAAAAAATAAAAACTTTTGATTTTTTAAATTTTTAATTTTTTTAAAAATATTTTTTATTTTTTTATTCACCGGATAACGCTACACCTAGACAGTTTACTTTTTTTGCTGCACTTGTTCACGAATTAAGAATAAATTAATTTAAAAAATTTAAAATTTTAATTTTTTATTTTTTGAATATTTTAGGAATTTTTTATTTTTTTACAATTAGAAAAAAAATATTTTTTTTAGTTTAAATATTAAAAAAATAAATTTATAGATATGTTGTTTACTAGATATTGTTGGACTTTATTTTTTATTATTTAATTAAAAAACATTTAATAATATAATTTAAAAATTAAAAATAAAAAATTTAGTTTTTTATAATTTTTATTTTTTAAAAATATTTTTTATTTTTTTATTCACCGGATAATGCTACACCTAGACAGTTGACTCTTTTTTTTGCTTCACTTGTTCACAAATTAAGAATAAATTAATTTAAAAATTTAAAATTTTAATTTTTTTATTTTTTGAATATTTTTGGAACTTTTTATTTTTTTACAATTAGAAAAAAATATTTTTTATAGTTTAAATACTAAAAATAATAAATTTACAGATCTGTTGTTTACTAGATATTGCTGGACTTTATTTTTTTTATTATTTAAATAAAAAATATTTAAAAATATAATTTAAAATTTTCCTAAAATAAAAAATTAAGTTTTTTCAAATATTTTATTTTTTTTAGAAATATTTTTTATTTTTTATTCACCGGATAATTCTACACCTAGACAATTGACTTTTTTTGCTGTACTTGTTCCCAAATTAAGAATAAATTAATTTAAATTTTTTTATTTATTAGATATTTTTGGAATTTTGTATTTTTTACAATTAGAAAAAAATATTTTTTTGTTTAAATATTAAAAAAATTATAAATTTACATATCTGTTGTTTACTAGATATTGTTGGACTTTATTTTTTTATTATTTAAATAAAAAATTTAATAATATAATTTAAAAATTCAAAAATAAAAAATTTTGTTTTTTCAAATTTTTTATTTTTTTATTCACCGGGTAATTCTACACCTAGACAGTTGACTTTTTTTTACTGTACTTGTTTACAAAATAAGAAGAAATTAATTTAAAAAATTTAAAATTTTAATTTTTTAATTTTTTGGATATTTTTGGAATTTGTAATTTTTTTTACAATTATAAAAAGATATTTTTTTATTTTAAAAATTAAAAAAATAATAAATTTACAGATTTGTTGTTTACTAGATATTGCTGGGCTTTATTTTTTATTATTTAAATAAAAAATATTTAATAATATAATTTAAAAATTTAAAAATAAAAAATTTAATTTTTAAAATTTTTAATTTTTTTAAAAATATGTTTTATTTTTTTATTCATCAGATAATGCTACACCTAGACAGTTGACTTTTTTTTGCTACACTTGTTCACAAATTAAAAATAAATTAATTTAAAAAATTTAATATTTTAATATTTTTACTTTTTCAATTTTTTGGAATTTTTTATTTTATTACAATTAGAAAAATATAATCATGTATTTTAAAAATAAAAAAATAATAAATTTACAGTTCTGTTGTTTACTCGATATTACTGGACTTTATTTTTTTATTATTTAAATAAAAAACATTTTATAATATAATTTAAAAATTCAAAAATAAAAAATTTAGTTTTTTAAAATTTTTTATTTTTTAAAAATATTTTTTAGTTTTTTATTCACCGGATAAGGCTACACCTATACAGTTGACTGTTTTTAGTACACTTGTTCACAAATTAAGAGTAAATTAATTTAAAAAATTTAAAATTTTAATTTTTTATTTTATGAATATTTTTGGAATTTTTAATTTTTTTACAATTAGAAAAAAATATTTTTAGTTTAAATATTAAAAAAATAAATTTACAGATCTGTTGTTTACTATATATTGCTGGACTTTATTTTTTTTATTATTTAAATAAAAAACATTTAATAATATAATTTAAAAATTCAAAAAATAAAAACTTTTGATTTTTTAAATTTTTAATTTTTTTAAAAATATTTTTTATTTTTTTATTCACCGGATAACGCTACACCTAGACAGTTGACTTTTTTTGCTGCACTTGTTCACGAATTAAGAATAAATTAATTTAAAAAATTTAAAATTTTAATTTTTTATTTTTTGAATATTTTTGGAATTTTTTATTTTTTTACAATTAGAAAAAAATTGTTTTTTAGTTTAAATATTAAAAAAAATAAATTTACAAATCTGTTGTTTACTAGATATTGTTGGACTTTATTTTTTTATTATTTAAATAAAAAACATTTAATAATATAATTTAAAAATTAAAAAATAAAAAATTTATTTTTTTAAAATTTTTATTTTTTAAAAATATTTTTTATTTTTTTATTCACCGGATAATGCTACACTTAGACAGTTGACTTTTTTTTGCTGCACTTGTTCACAAATTAAGAATAAATTAATTTAAAAAATTTAAAATTTTAATTTTTTATTTTTTGAATATTTTTGGAATTTTTTATTTTTTTACAATTAGAAAAAAATATTTTTTTTAGTTTAAATACTTAAAATAATAAATTTACAGATCTGTTGTTTACTAGATATTGTTGGACTTTATTTTTTTATTATTTAAATAAAAAATATTTAAAAATATAATTTAAAATTTTCCTAAAATAAAAAATTTAGTTTTTTCAAATATTTTATTTTTTTAGAAATATTTTTTATTTTTTTATTCACCGGATAATTCTACACCTAGACAATAGACTTTTTTTGCTGCACTTGTTCACAAATTAAGAATAAATTAATTTAAATTTTTTTATTTTTTAGATATTTTTGGAATTTTTTATTTTTTTACAATTAGAAAAAAATATTTTTTCGTTTAAATATTAAAAAAATTATAAATTTACATATCTGTTATTTACTAGATATTGTTGGACTTTATTTTTTTTATTATTTAAATAAAAAAATTTAATAATATAATTTAAAAATTCAAAATAAAAAATTTTGTTTTTTCAAATTTTTTATTTTTTTATTCACCGGGTAAGTCTACACCTAGACAGTTGACTTTTTTTTACTGCACTTGTTTACAAATAAGAAGAAATTAAT
This sequence comes from Arachis hypogaea, assembly GCF_003086295.3. Taxonomy (NCBI): domain Eukaryota; kingdom Viridiplantae; phylum Streptophyta; class Magnoliopsida; order Fabales; family Fabaceae; genus Arachis; species Arachis hypogaea. Next base: position 59,203,524 of record NC_092045.1, read on the forward strand.
TTAAAAAATTTAAAATTTTAATTTTTTAATTTTTTGGATATTTTTGGAATTTTTTATTTTTTTACAATTATAAAAAAATATTTTTTTTAAAAACTAAAAAATAAGAAATTTACAGATTTGTTGTTTACTAGATATTGCTGGACTTTATTTTTTATTATTTAAATAAAAAACATTTAATAATATAATTTAAAAATTTAAAAATAAAAATTTAATTTTTAAAATTTTTAATTTTTTTATTCATCAGATAATGCTACACCTAGACAGTTGACTTTTTTTTACTGCACTTGTTCACAAATTAAGAATAAATTTATTTAAAAAATTTAATATTTTAGTATTTTTATTTTTTCAATTTTTTGGAATTTTTTTATTTTATTACAATTAGAAAAATATAATCATTTAGTTTAAAAATTTAAAAAAATAATAAATTTACAAATCTGTTGTTTACTAGATATTGTTGGACTTTATTTTTTTATTATTTAAATAAAAAACATTTAATAATATAATTTAAAAATTAAAAAATAAAAAATTTATTTTTTTAAAATTTTTATTTTTTAAAAATATTTTTTATTTTTTTATTCACCGGATAATGCTACACTTAGACAGTTGACTTTTTTTTTGGTGCACTTGTTCACAAATTAAGAATAAATTAATTTAAAAAATTTAAAATTTTAATTTTTTTATTTTTTGAATATTTTTGGAATTTTTTATTTTTTTACAATTAGAAAAAATATTTTTTTTAGTTTAAATACTTAAAATAATAAATTTACAGATCTGTTGTTTACTAGATATTGTTGGACTTTATTTTTTTATTATTTAAATAAAAAATATTTAAAAATATAATTTAAAATTTTCCTAAAATAAAAAATTAAGTTTTTTCAAATATTTTATTTTTTTAGAAATATTTTTTATTTTTTTATTCACCGGATAATTCTACACCTAGACAATTGACTTTTTTTGCTGCACTTGTTCACAAATTAAGAATAAATTAATTTAAATTTTTTTATTTTTTAGATATTTTTGGAATTTTTTATTTTTTACAATTAGAAAAAAATATTTTTTTCGTTTAAATATTAAAAAAATATAAATTTACATATCTGTTATTTACTAGATATTGTTGGACTTTATTTTTTTTATTATTTAAATAAAAAATTTAATAATATAATTTAAAAATTCAAAAATAAAAAATTTTGTTTTTTCAAATTTTTTAGTTTTTTATTCACCGGGTAAGTCTGCACCTAGACAGTTGACTTTTTTTTACTGCACTTGTTTACAAAATAAGAAGAAATTAATTTAAAAAATTTAAAATTTTAATTTTTTAATTTTTTGGATATTTTTGGAATTTTTTATTTTTTTACAATTATAAAAAAATATTTTTTTAAAAAACTAAAAAATAATAAATTTACAGATTTGTTGTTTACTAGATATTGCTGGACTTTATTTTTTATTATTTAAATAAAAAACATTTAATAATATAATTTAAAAATTTAAAAATAAAAAATTTAATTTTTAAAATTTTTAATTTTTTATTCATCAGATAATGCTACACCTAGACAGTTGACTTTTTTTTACTGCACTTGTTCACAAATTAAGAATAAATTTATTTAAAAAATTTAATATTGTAGTATTTTTATTTTTTCAATTTTTTGGAATTTTTTTATTTTATTACAATTAGAAAAATATAATCATTTAGTTTAAAAATTTAAAAAAAATAATAAATTTACAGTTCTGTTGTTTTCTAGATATTGTTGGACTTTATTTTTTTATTATTTAAATAAAAAACATTTTATAATATAATTTAAAAATTCAAAAATAAAAATTTAGTTTTTTAAAATTTTTTATTTTTTAAAAATATTTTGATTTTTTTATTCACCGGATAATGCTACACCTATACAGTTGAGTTTTTTTACTGCACTTGTTCACAAATTAAGAGTAAATTAATTTAAAAAATTTAAAATTTTAATTTTTTATTTTATGGATATTTTTTGACTTTTTAATTTTTTTACAATTAGAAAAAAATATTTTTTTAGTTTAAATATTAAAAAAATAAATTTACAAATCTGTTGTTTACTATATATTGCTGGACTTTATTTTTTTTATTATTTAAATAAAAAATATTTAATAATATAATTTAAAAATTCAAAAAATAAAAACTTTTGTTTTTTAAAATTTTTAATTTTTTTAAAAATATTTTTATTTTTTTATTCACCGGATAACGCTACACCTAGACAGTTGACGTTTTTTGCTACACTTGTTCACGAATTAAGAATAAATTAATTTCAAAAATTTAAAATTTTAATTTTTTATTTTTTGAATATTTTTGGAATTTTTTATTTTTTTACAATTAGAAAAAAATTGTTTTTTAGTTTAAATATTAAAAAAAATAAATTTACAAATCTGTTGTTTACTAGATATTGTTGGACTTTATTTTTTTTATTATTTAAATAAAAAACATTTAATAATATAATTTAAAAATTCAAAAATAAAAAATTTTGTTTTTCAAATTTTTTATTTTTTTATTCACCGGGTAAGTCTACACCTAGACAGTTGACTTTTTTTTACTGCACTTGTTTACAAAATAAGAAGAAATTAATTTAAAAAATTTAAAATTTTAATTTTTTAATTTTTTGGATATTTTTGGAATTTTTATTTTTTTACAATTATAAAAAAATATTTTTTTTAAAATTAAAAAATAATAAATTTACAGATTTGTTGTTTATTAGATATTGCTGGACTTTATTTTTTTATTATTTAAATAAAATACATTTAATAATATAATTTAAAAATTTAAAAATAAAAAATTTAATTTTTAAAATTTTTAATTTTTTTATTCATCAGATAATGCTACACCTAGACAGTTGACTTTTTTTTACTGCACTTGTTCACAAATTAAGAATAAATTTATTTAAAAAATTTAATATTTTAATATTTTTATTTTTTCAATTTTTTGGAATTTTTTATTTTATTACAATTAGAAAAATATAATCATTTAGTTTAAAAATTTAAAAAAAATAATAAATTTACAGTTCTGTTGTTTACTAGATATTGTTGGACTTTATTTTTTTATTATTTAAATAAAAAACATTTTATAATATAATTTAAAAATTCAAAAATAAAAATTTAGTTTTTTAAAATTTTTTATTTTTTAAAAATATTTTTTATTTTTTTATTCACCGGATAATGCTACACCTATTGATGAGTAAATTTTGGTGGAAACAAGAATCTCTCCCAAAACAACACCAATCTAACCGGCAAGTGCACCGGGTCGCATCAAGTAATAAAAACTCACGGGAGTGAGGTCGATCCCACAGGGATTGAAGGATTGAGCAATTTTAGTTTAGTGGTTGATTTAGTCAAGCGAATCAAGATTTGGTTGATTGATTGGTGATTTGCAGAATTTAAATTGCATTGAAAGTAAAGAGAATAAGAAATAAACTGCTGAATCTTAAAGAACAAGAAATTAAATGGCAGAAACTTAAAGAGCAAGAAATGTAAATTGCAAGAATCTTAAATGACAAGAAATTTAAATGGCTTGAAATGTAAAGGGGATTGGGACTTGGATTTGCAGAAATTTAACAAAGAGAAATTAAATTGCATCAAACAGAAGAGTAAATGGGAATTGGGATTGAATCGGATTCAAACAGAAAAATAAAATGAACAATTAAAGCAAGAATCAGAGAATTGAAATGGTAAAATGAGATCTCAGGACCCAGAGACTAGAAAACCAAGTCTAGATCTCAATGCCTTCCTAGATCCAACAAGAACAATAGCAAGGGAATTGTAAATTGCAAAGAAAAGTAGATGAGAAGCAAGTAACCGAAATGGAAATTCAATTGCAGTGAACATAAACAGAGAGATCCAAGATTGAGATTGAAACAGAATTTCTTCAATTCTCCAACCCAAGATCCAAGACAAGTGTAATTGAAATTGAAAGCAATTAAACTAAGAAAATAAAGATCACTCAAGCTCCCAAAACCAAGAAGAAAACTCTCTAAAAACTAAAAAGGGAAGCTCCCCGAATAACTTGAATTATAGCCTATTTATACACTTTCTTCAAATGATCTTCAAGCCTTGAGTTGGGCCTTTGCTCTTGGTGGAATTGGGTTGAAAGAGGCCTTGGTTGATTGCTCTTGGAGTTTGGAGAGGAACCCAAGTGAACCAATTGAACCGGATTTGAGTTTTGCAAAGTTGGAGTCAAAGTTTGAGTCAAAGTTAGGGGTCTAACGTTGACGCAAACTTTTCATATCAGCTAGCATCATTTTGCTGCTACTCACGTTGGTGCCAACGTTAGGGGTCTAACTTTGACCCTAACGTTGGCCTTGCCTTGTGTGCTTGTGGCGCCAACGTTAGCCTCCAAGTTAGGGGGCTAACGTTGGCGCAAACGTTGGCCACCCTGGAGTATAGTTCTCATGCCAACGTTAGCCTCCAAGTTAGGGGGCTAACGTTGGCGCAAACGTGAAGCACCCTGGGAGGACATTTTCATGCCAACGTTAGCCTCCAAGTTAGGGGGCTAACGTTGGCGCAAACGTTGGCTAGCCCTGGGAGGGATTTTCAATTTCCAACGTTAGCCTCCAAGTTAGGGGGCTAACGTTGAAGCTAACTTTTCATCCAAAATTTTGTGCCAACGTTTGAGGGCTAACTTCAAGTCCAACTTTATACTTCCTGGTTCAATTTCACTTGTTTCATTGTCCTCTCTTAGCTTCTAGCCATTCCTTCTTACTTCAACCCTTTTCCAAGCTTTCTTCACCTATCATAAATCAACCAAACACATCAAAGCTATGCTCAAAATCATGAGATATTCATTCTATCCTAATATGCATCAATTATGGCATCAAACCTCATGAAATTGCATTAATTTATCTATGGTTAATTCAATCAAAGGAAGCATGAAAATCTACCTAAATTAGCTTGCTTAAGCCTTAAGAAAGTGCATAATTCAATTAAAAACAAAAGAGAGAGACTAGTAAAACTAGGCTAAGATGACTTGTCATCACAACACCAAACTTAAAGCTTGCTTGTCCTCAAGCAAGAAATGAATTATTAAGAAGAAAGAATGAAATGGAAGAGGATGTTCATGCTAGAAGAGTATTATTAGTGGTTCATGGGGTTTTGTGTGGATATGCAATACTCACTTCTTATTGACTCTTAGGCCTAGAAAGTCTCCTTCAAGCTTCAAGTAACATATTGCTATGACTTCTCATTATTCCTTTATCCTTGGCTATTACTTTGTTCAAAGCTTTATTTGAGTGTCATGTGTAGCAAGTTTATTTTCTTTTCTGTATACTTGACACATTATTCACCATGGACACTTGGCTCACCTTTCCTTTTAAACATTGATGCCCAGCACCTCTTTGGGTTACTAAATGCTTTGTAGTTAGGTTGCTCTTGATAGTGGATTTTCAGCTGATGATCCCGGATTAGTTAATCCAAGTCACCGAGTGTTGAAGCACTCCAAAGGGCTTAGTAGTCCAAGCAGATCCTAATACACAGACACCACAGGCATATATTTTTAAGGTTCAAGCTATTGGTGTCCAGCTTTGCTTCTTTTTGTTTTCTTTGGTTCTGCCATCTTTTGGCTATCTCTTTTCTTTCTTTCTTTTTGTTTTTCTTTTGAACCAAGGATTTTCTTATTGAGTTTCATAGACAGTAAGCCACTCTATACTTAGAATGAGACATTCTAGTCCATTTATTCACTAATAGTGAACTATTGTCCAATCGCACACATACCTCCACTTACATTTATTCTACTTCTTTCTAACAATGAACCATCTCACTTCACATTCAAACATTCCTTTTATTGAATTAAAGATGCAGGGGACAAAACATGCTTCTTGTTAAGTGGAAGTAAACACACAAGCACAAACTTAAACTAGTTTACTTATTTAAAAGAAAATTGACTCTGTTTGAACTCAAGGGACACTTTAACAGAACATACTCCAAACATTTCTCAACAGCAAAGGTTAAGTGTATATACAACCTATTGGGTTGCAGTTCTTTTGTTCGTCCTTCTGTTGTGCCCCTTTTTGAGTCATGATGCCAAATTCCTTGCTACTTCCTCTGATTCAACATTTTGACTCTGGGCAGACTTTTATGTTCTTGCTCGGGTTATAGAGTTAGGACTAAAAAGCAATTATATGGTTGAATAATTTGTCTGATTGCTTGAAACTAGTAATGTGTAGGAAGTTAGAATGTGTTTCTGAATGAAGTTTTGGTGGAACACCAAACTTAGAAACCTACATTCTCCCTTAAATTGTTTTTGGGTGTGCAACACCAAACTTAGTTCCTTGCAATACATATCAATTATTCAACATTTCTATTGAAAAAGTTATGAAAAGAAAACTACCTCGGGTTGGGTTGCCTCCCAACAAGCGCTCTTTTATTGTCATTAGCTTGACATCTTTCCATTCTTTTCAAGAGGACTGTAGGTTCTGGACCTTTTTTTCCTTATCCCATTGTCCTCCCAAGTACAACTTTACTCTGTGGCCATTTACTGTGAATTGATTCTTTGTTGCCTCATCAAGCAGTTCAATACTCCCATAGGGAAAAACCTTTGTCACCAAGTATGGCCCAGTCCACTTAGACCTTAGTTTGCCAGGGAAAAGTTTAAGCCTTGAATTGTACAGAAGCACTTGCTGTCCTGGCTTGAGTTCCTTCTTTGTGATCTTCTTGTCATGCCACCTCTTAGCTCTCTCCTTGTATATCTTGGCATTTTCATAAGCGTCTAGCCTAAATTCGTCTAACTCATTTAGTTGTAACAGCCTTTTCTCTCCTGCAGCTTGGGAATCAAGGTTGAGGAGTTTAGTGGCCCAAAAAGCTCTATGTTCAAGCTCTACAGGGAGGTGGCAGGATTTTCCATATAAAAGCTGAAAGGGTGACTTGCCAATAGGAGTTTTAAAAGCTGTCCTATATGCCCACAATGCATCCTCTAGCTTTCTAGCCCAATCTTTCCTTGTGATTCCCACTGTTTTCTCTAGGATCTTCTTCAATTCCCTATTTGCCAATTCAGCTTGGCCGTTAGTCTGAGGGTGGTATGGTGTGGCTACCTTATGGACTACTCCATATTTGTGGAGGAGTTTTTCCATCTGTTTGTTGCAGAAGTGACCCCCACCATCACTAACAAGCCCCTTTGGTACTCCATATCTTGTAAAAATGTGTTTCTTTAGGAATTGGAGGACAATTTGTGCGTCACAGGTAGTTGTGGCTATGGCTTCTACCCACTTAGAGACGTATTCCACTGCTACCAAGATGTATTTGAAAGAATAGGAGGGGGGAAAGGGTCCCATGAAGTCAATTCCCCATAGGTCGAACAATTCTAATTCCAAGATGAAGTTCTGAGGCATCTCATTCCTTCTTGTTAGTCCTCCTGTTCTCTGACATTCATTACATTGATAAACATATTCTCTGGCATCCTTGAAGATGGTTGGCCAATAGAAGCCACTTTGCAGTACTTTTGCGGCTGTCTTTTCTGGGCCAAAATGTCCACCATAAGCTGAACCGTGACAATGCCACAAGATGTCCCTTATTTCACTCTCTGGAACACACCTTCTGATTACTCCATCAGAGCATCTCTTGAACAGGAAGGGTTCATCCCATGAAAATTTTCTTGCTTCATTGATTAACCTCTTTATTTGTTGCTTAGAGAACTCTTGAGGTATCTTCCTTCCAACTTTGTAGTTAGCTATGTCAGCAAACCAAGGTGTTTGCTGGATCTGCATGAGATGCTCATCTGGGAAGCTTTCATTCACGGGCTGAGAAGCCTTTTGAGTTGTTTCATGTGGTAATCTTGACAAATGATCAGCAACCTTGTTTTCAGTGCCCTTCCTATCTCTTATCTCCATGTCAAACTCTTGTAGGAGCAATATCCACCTGATGAGTCTTGGTTTAGCATCCTGTTTTGACATCAAATACTTAAGTGCAGCATGATCAGTATAAACCACAACTTTGGATCCTATCAAGTATGATCTAAACTTATCAAATGCATAAACTACAGCTAGCAGCTCCTTCTCTGTTGTGGTGTAATTTCTTTGGGCATCATTTAATACTTTACTTGCATAGTATATAACATGATGCAGATTTCCTTTCTTTTGCCCAAGTACAGCACCAATTGCAAGGTCACTTGCATCACACATGAGTTCAAAGGGTAATTCCCAATCTGGAGGTGTGATGATTGGTGCTGTTGTGAGTTTATGTTTTAAGGTTTCAAAGGCATGCCGGCAGTCTTCATCAAACACAAAGGGTTTATCAAGCATTAACAAATTGCTTAAAGGTTTGGCTATTTTTGAAAAGTCCTTGATAAACCTTCTATAAAATCCGGCATGTCCCAAGAAACTTCTAACAGATTTCACATTAATTGGTGCAGGGAGTTTTTCTATTATCTCAACCTTTGCCTTATCAACCTCTATCCCTTTTCTTGAAACTTTATGGCCAAGGACAATCCCTTCGGGTACCATGAAATGGCATTTTTCCCAGTTTAGAACTAAATTAGTTTCTTGGCATCGTTTCAAGACAAGGGTCAAATGGTTCAGGCAAGCATTGAAATCATCACCAAAAACAGAGAAGTCATCCATGAAAACCTCTAGAAATTTTTCGACCATATCAGAAAAAATGGATAGCATACACCTTTGAAATGTGGCAGGGGCGTTGCAAAGCCCAAAGGGCATCCTTCGATATGCAAAGACTCCAAATGGGCATGTAAAGGTAGTCTTCTCTTGGTCCTTGGGGTCCACCACTATTTGATTATACCCAGAATATCCATCCAAAAAGCAATAATAGGCATGACCGGCCAACCGTTCCAGCATTTGATCAATGAATGGAAGAGGGAAATGATCCTTTCTGGTGGCATCATTCAATCTTCTATAATCTATGCACATTCTCCATCCAGTCACTGTTCTAGTAGGGATCAACTCATTCTTCTCATTGGTGATGACCGTCATTCCTCCTTTCTTTGGTACAACCTGAACCGGGCTCACCCATGGGCTGTCAGATATTGGGAAGATTATTCCTGCATTCCACAACTTCATTACTTCTTTCTGGACAACTTCCTTCATTGTGGGGTTTAGCCTTCTTTGAGGTTGAACTACAGGTTTGGAATTGTCTTCCAAGAGGATCTTATGCATACATACTGCAGGGCTGATTCCTTTCAGGTCATCAATGGTCCATCCTAAAGCATCTTTGTGAGCTTTGAGTACATTAAGAAGCTCTCCCTCTTCCTTCTTTGTCAGGGACGAATTAATGATCACTGGGAAATTCTCTGATGTACCTAGAAATGCATATTTGAGATGGGGAGGTAGTGGTTTCAGCTCTTGTTTCCGTGCTTCTTCCTTCTTGTCCTGTTTCTCCTCTTGCTCAATGAAGGTCTCAGCTACTTGTTCTTCTATTGCACCTTGATCTCCTTCTTGCTCCTGAGAATTTTCTTCCAGCATTTCTTCCACCAAACTCTCTATCATATCCACTTTTACATAGTCCTCTTGTTCAGGGATATTTTGCATTGACTTGAAAACATTTATGATCATTTGTTCATTATGGACCCTGAAGACCATTTCCCCTTTTTCTACATCGATGATGGCTCTTGCTGTGTGTAAAAATGGCCTCCCCAAAATGATTTAGTCATTTCCTTCCTCTTCAGTATCCAAAATCACAAAATCTGCTGGGAAGATAAATTCCCCGATCTTCACCAACAGATTTTCCACAATTCCATTGGGTGTCTTAATGGATCTGTCAGCCATAACTAATGACATCCTGATGGGTTTAAGCTCTTCTATATCAAGCTTTCTCATCATTGAAAGAGGCATTAAATTGATGCTGGCACCAAGGTCACAGAGAGCTTTGTTGAGAATTGTTTTTCCAATGGTGCATGACACTACAAAGCCCCCCGGATCCTTGAGTTTTGGTGGAATACCCCGCTGAATTACGGCACTGCATTCCTCGGTCAGTAATACGGTTTCCTTCTCAAGCCAACTTCTCTTCTTATTGATAAGGTCCTTCAAGAACTTGGCATACAAAGGCATTTGCTCAAGTGCTTCAGCTAGAGGGATATTGATTTCCAGCTTCTTGAAGGTTTCAAGGAATTTGTGGAAATGTTGGTCCTTAACCTCTTTGTTGAATCTCTGAGGATATGGCAGTGGAGGTGTGATGCTCTTGTGGTGGGTTATGAGCTGTGGTTGGTGGATGATAGGCATTTTGGTTGGTGGGTTGGTACTGGTTGAGATTGGGGTAATTGTTTTGAGGTTTTCTATAGGTATTTTGGTTTGTTTGCTACTGGTTGAAATTTTGATTGTGTCTTGGGTTGTTTTGGTTTGAGTTCCTCTGCCATGGTTGTTGGTTTTGGTTGTGAGTGTCTTCCCATCTGAGGTTGGGGTGATTCTTCCATGAGGGGTTGTATGTATCACCATAGACTTCATTTGGATTAGAATGCATGTACTGGACTTGTTCTTGCTGTTGCTCTTCTTGAACTTCTTCATTTTGTCCCCATGTGGCTGATGGTTGGTTGGTGTTGACTGCTGCAACTTGGAGGCTGTCAATCCGCTTGGTCATTTGCTCAAATTATTGTTGAATTTGCTGCTGCATTAATTTGTTTTGAGCCAGGATTGAATCCACTCCTTCTAGCTCCATTACTCCTCTTCTTTGTGATGGTTGGCGGTTTTTTTGATGAGCAAAGAAATATTGGTTGTTGGCCACCATATCAATAAGTTCTTGAGCCTCCTCTGCAGTTTTCATGAGTTGCAAGGAACCTCCAGCTGAGTGATCCAAAGATTCCTGGGACTTCAGTGTTAAGCCTTCATAGAAGTTTTGCAGCTTCTCCCATTCATTAAACATGTTAGAAGGACATTTTCTAACTAGAGCCTTGTACCTCTCCCATGCCTCATAGATGGGTTCAGTCTCCATTTGAGTGAATGTTTGTACCTCGGCCTTCAACCTTATAACCCTCTGTGGTGGATAAAACTTGGCAAGGAACTTGGTTACCAAATCATCCCAGTTGTTGATGCTGTCTCTTGGAAATGATTCCAACCATTGAGTGGCCTTGTCCCTGAGAGAGAATGGGAATAGCATCAGTTTGTAACTGTCAGGAGGCACACCATTAGTTTTGACAGTGTTGCATATCCTCAAGAAGGTGGATAAATGTTGGTGTGGGTCTTCAAGTGATCCTCCACCAAAAGAGCAATTGTTCTGAACTAAAGTGATGAGTTGTGGCTTAAGTTCAAAATTGTTTGCATTGACATTTGGAGCCAAGATGCTGCTTCCACAATGTCTAGGATTGGCAAAGGTATAGGAAGCCAAAACTCTCCTCTGGGGTGGGTTATCATTGTTGTTGTCTGCTCCACCAGGTGGATTAGTTGAATGTTCCTCCATATCTTGAAATTCTTCGTCTGATTCCTCTTCTCCAACAATATTCTTCCCTCTTTCAGCTCTCCTTAACCTCCTGAGAATTCTTTCATCTTGCTCATGAAAATTCAGTGTGTTTCTTCTTGTACCTGACATACAAGCTTAACATGAGAAATGCACAAACCAGTGACGCTTCAATTTACTGCTAAATTGAAGTTTTAGTTAGTTTAAGCAAAAAATCAAACAGTTAGTGGGTTAATCAAAAATAAAGAGAAAGTGCTTGATCTAAATTACCACCTCACTTAATCATTGTCAATCTAATCAATCCCCGGCAACGGCGCCAAAAACTTGATGAGTAAATTTTGGTGGAGACAAGAATCTCTCCCAAAACAACACCAATCTAACCGGCAAGTGCACCGGGTCGCATCAAGTAATAAAAACTCACGGGAGTGAGGTCGATCCCACAGGGATTGAAGGATTGAGCAATTTTAGTTTAGTGGTTGATTTAGTCAAGCGAATCAAGATTTGGTTGATTGATTGGTGATTTGCAGAATTTAAATTGCATTGAAAGTAAAGAGAATAAGAAATAAACTGCTGAATCTTAAAGAACAAGAAATTAAATGGCAGAAACTTAAAGAGCAAGAAATGTAAATTGCAAGAATCTTAAATGACAAGAAATGTAAATGGCTTGAAATGTAAAGGGGATTGGGACTTGGATTTGCAGAAATTTAACAAAGAGAAATTAAATTGCATCAAACAGAAGAGTAAATGGGAATTGGGATTGAATCGGATTCAAACAGAAAAATAAAATGAACAATTAAAGCAAGAATCAGAGAATTGAAATGGTAAAATGAGATCTCAGGACCCAGAGACTAGAAAACCAAGTCTAGATCTCAATGCCTTCCTAGATCCAACAAGAACAATAGCAAGGGAATTGTAAATTGCAAAGAAAAGTAGATGAGAAGCAAGTAACCGAAATGGAAATTCAATTGCAGTGAACATAAACAGAGAGATCCAAGATTGAGATTGAAACAGAATTTCTTCAATTCTCCAACCCAAGATCCAAGACAAGTGTAATTGAAATTGAAAGCAATTAAACTAAGAAAATAAAGATCACTCAAGCTCCCAAAACCAAGAAGAAAACTCTCTAAAAACTAAAAAGGGAAGCTCCCCGAATAACTTGAATTATAGCCTATTTATACACTTTCTTCAAATGATCTTCAAGCCTTGAGTTGGGCCTTTGCTCTTGGTGGAATTGGGTTGAAAGAGGCCTTGGTTGATTGCTCTTGGAGTTTGGAGAGGAACCCAAGTGAACCAATTGAACCGGATTTGAGTTTTGCAAAGTTGGAGTCAAAGTTTGAGTCAAAGTTAGGGGTCTACGTTTGAGTCAAAGTTAGGGGTCTAACTTTGACGCAAACTTTTCATATCAGCTAGCATCATTTTGCTGCTACTCACGTTGGTGCCAACGTTAGGGGTCTAACTTTGACCCTAACGTTGGCCTTGCCTTGTGTGCTTGTGGCGCCAACGTTAGCCTCCAAGTTAGGGGGCTAACGTTGGCGCAAACGTTGGCCACCCTGGAGTATAGTTCTCATGCCAACGTTAGCCTCCAGGTTAGGGGGCTAACGTTGGCGCAAACGTGAAGCACCCTGGGAGGACATTTTCATGCCAACGTTAGCCTCCAAGTTAGGGGGCTAACGTTGGCGCAAACGTTGGCTAGCCCTGGGAGGGGTTTTCAATTTCCAACGTTAGCCTCCAAGTTAGGGGGCTAACGTTGAAGCTAACTTTTCATCCAAAAGTTTGTGCCAACGTTTGAGGGCTAACTTCAAGTCCAACTTTATACTTCCTAGTTCAATTTCACTTGTTTCATTGTCCTCTCTTAGCTTTTAGCCATTCCTTCTTACTTCAACCCTTTTCCAAGCTTTCTTCACCTATCATAAATCAACCAAACACATCAAAGCTATGCTCAAAATCATGAGATATTCATTCTATCCTAATATGCATCAATTATGGCATCAAACCTCATGAAATTGCATTAATTTATCTATGGTTAATTCAATCAAAGGAAGCATGAAAATCTACCTAAATTAGCTTGCTTAAGCCTTAAGAAAGTGCATAATTCAATTAAAAACAAAAGAGAGAGACTAGTAAAACTAGGCTAAGATGACTTGTCATCACCTATACAGTTGAGTTTTTTTACTGCACTTGTTCACAAATTAAGAGTAAATTAATTTAAAAAATTTAAAATTTTAATTTTTTATTTTATGGATATTTTTGGAATTTTTAATTTTTTTTACAATTAGAAAAAAATATTTTTTTAGTTTAAATATTAAAAAAAATAAATTTACAGATCTGTTGTTTACTATATATTGCTGGACTTTATTTTTTTTTATTATTTAAATAAAAAACATTTAATAATATAATTTAAAAATTCAAAAAATAAAAACTTTAGTTTTTTTAAATTTTTAATTTTTTTAAAAATATTTTTATTTTTTTATTCACCGGATAACGCTACACCTAGACAGTTGACTTTTTTTGCTGCACTTGTTCACGAATTAAGAATAAATTAATTTCAAAAATTTAAAATTTTAATTTTTTATTTTTTGAATATTTTTGGAATTTCTTATTTTTTTACAATTAGAAAAAATTGTTTTTTAGTTTAAATATTAAAAAAAATAAATTTACAAATCTGTTGTTTACTAGATATTGTTGGACTTTATTTTTTTTATTATTTAAATAAAAAACATTTAATAATATAATTTAAAAATTCAAAAAATAAAAACTTTTGATTTTTAAATTTTTTATTTTTTTAAAAATATTTTTTATTTTTTTATTCACCGGATAACGCTACACCTAGACAGTTGACTTTTTTTGCTGCACTTGTTCACGAATTAAGAATAAATTAATTTAAAAAATTTAAAATTTTAATTTTTTATTTTTTGAATATTTTTGGAATTTTTTATTTTTTTACAATTAGAAAAAATTGTTTTTTAGTTTAAATATTAAAAAAAATAAATTTACAAATCTGTTGTTTACTAGATATTGTTGGACTTTATTTTTTTTATTATTTAAATAAAAAACATTTAATAATATAATTTAAAAATTAAAAAATAAAAAATTTAGTTTTTTAAAATTTTTATTTTTTAAAAATATTTTTTATTTTTTTATTCACCGGATAATGCTACACTTAGACAGTTGACTTTTTTTTTTGCTGCACTTGTTCACAAGTTAAGAATAAATTAATTTAAAAAATTTAAAATTTTAATTTTTTTATTTTTTGAATATTTTTGGAATTTTTTATTTTTTTACAATTAGAAAAAAATATATTTTTTAGTTTAAATACTAAAAATAATAAATTTACAGATCTGTTGTTTACTAGATATTGCTGGACTTTATTTTTTTATTATTTAAATAGAAAATATTTAAAAATATAATTTAAAATTTTCCTAAAATAAAAAATTTAGTTTTTTCAAATATTTTATTTTTTTAGAAATATTTTTTATTTTTTTATTCACCAGATAATTCTACACCTAGACAATTGACTTTTTTTGCTGCACTTGTTCACAAATTAAGAATAAATTAATTTAAATTTTTTTATTTTTTAGATATTTTTGGAATTTTTTATTTTTTTACAATTAAAAAAAATATTTTTTTCGTTTAAATATTAAAAAAATTATAAATTTACATATCTGTTGTTTACCAGATATTGTTGGACTTTATTTTTTTATTATTTAAATAAAAAAATTTAATAATATAATTTAAAAATTCAAAAATAAAAAATTTTGTTTTTTCAAATTTTTTATTTTTTTATTCACCGGGTAAGTCTACACCTAGACAGTTGACTTTTTTTTACTGCAATTGTTTACAAAATAAGAAGAAATTAATTTAAAAAATTTAAAATTTTAATTTTTTTAATTTTTTGGATATTTTTGGAATTTTTTATTTTTTTACAATTATAAAAAAATATTTTTTTAAAAAACTAAAAAATAATAAATTTACAGATTTGTTGTTTACTAGATATTGCTGGACTTTATTTTTTATTATTTAAATAAAAAACATTTAATAATATAATTTAAAAATTTAAAAATAAAAAATTTAATTTTTTTAAATTTTTAATTTTTTTCAAAATATTTTTTATTTTTTTATTTATCAGATAATGCTACACCTAGACAGTTGACTTTTTTTGCTACATTTGTTCCCAAATTAAGAATAAATTAATTTAAAAATTTAATATTTTAATATTTTTATTTTTTCGATTTTTTGGAATTTTTTCTTTTTTTACAATTAGAAAAATATAATCTTTTATTTTAAAAATTTAAAAAAAATAATAAATTTACAGTTCTATTGTTTACTAGATATTGCTGGACTTTATTTTTTTATTATTTAAATAAAAAACATTTTATAATATAATTTAAAAATTCAAAAATAAAAAATTTAGTTTTTTAAAATTTTTTATATTTTAAAAATATTTTTTATTTTTTTATTCACCGGATAATGCTACACTTATACAGTTGACTTTTTTTACTACACCTGTTCACAAATTAAGAGTAAATTAATTTAAAAAATTTAAAATTTTAATTTTTTATTTTATGGATATTTTTGGAATTTTTAATTTTTTTAGAATTAGAAAAAAATATTTTTTTGTTTAAATATTAAAAAAATAAATTTACAGATCTGTTGTTTACTATATATTACTGGACTTTATTTTTTTTATTATTTAAATAAAAAACATTTAATAATATAATTTAAAAATTCGAAAAATAAAAACTTTTGTTTTTTTAAATTTTTAATTTTTTTAAAAATATTTTTATTTTTTTATTCACCGGATAACGCTACACCTAGACAATTGACTTTTTTTTGCTGCACTTGTTCACGAATTAAGAATAAATTAATTTAAAAAATTTAAAATTTTAATTTTTTTATTTTTTGAATATTTTTGGAATTTTTTATTTTTTTACAATTAGAAAAAAATATTTTTTTATTTTAAATACTAAAAAAAATAAATTTACAGATCTGTTGTTTACTAGATATTGTTGGACTTTATTTTTTTATTATTTAAATAAAGAACATTTAATAATATAATTTAAAAATTAAAAAATAAAAAATTTAGTTTTTTAAAATTTTTATTTTTTAAAAATATTTTTTATTTTTTTATTCACCGGATAATGCTATACCTAGACAGTTGACTTTTTTTGTTGCAGTTGTTCAAAAATTAAGAATAAATTAATTTAAAAAATTTAAAATTTTAATTTTTTTATTTTTTGAATATTTTTGGAATTTTTTATTGTTTTTACAATTAGAAAAAAATATTTTTTTTAGTTTAAATACTAAAAATAATAAATTTACAGATTTGTTGTTTACTAGATATTGCTGGACTTTATTTTTTTATTATTTAAATATATAATATTTAAAAATATAATTTAAAATTTTCAAAAATAAAAAATTTAGTTTTTTCAAATTTTTTATTTTTTTAGAAATATTTTTTATTTTTTTATTCACCGGATAATTCTACACCTAGACAGTTGACTTTTTTGCTGCACTTGTTCACAAATTAAGAATAAATTAATTTAAAAAATTTAAAATTTTTATTTTTTTCTTTTTTAGACCTTTTTGGAATTTTTTATTTTTTTACAATTAGAAAAAAATTATTTTTTTCGTTTAAATATTAAAAAATTATAAATTTACAGATCTGTTGTTTACTAGATATTGTTGGACTTTAATTTTTTTATTATTTAAATAAAAAAATTTATAATATAATTTAAAAATTCAAAAATAAAAAATTTTGTTTTTTCAAATTTTTTTATTTTTTATTCACCGGGTAATTCTACACCTAGACAGTTGACTTTTTTTGCTGCACTTGTTCACAAATTAAGAAGAAATTAATTTAATTTTTTAAAATTTTATTTTATTAATTTTCTGGATATTTTTGAAATTTTTTATTTTTTTACAATTATAAAAATATTTTTTTATAAATTAAAAAAAATTATAAATTTACAGATTTGTTGTTTACTAGATATTGCTGGACTATATTTTTTTATTATTTAAATAAAAAACATTTAATAATATAATTTAAAAATTTAAAAATAAAAAATTTAATTTTTAAAATTTTTAATTTTTTAAAAATATTTTTTATTTTTTTATTCATCAGATAATGCTACACCTAGACAGTTGACCTTTTTTACTGCACTTGTTCACAAATTAAGAATAAATTAATTTAAAAAATTTAATATTTTAATATTTTTATTTTTTGAATATTTTTGGAATTTTTAATTTTTTTACAATTAGAAAAAAAGATTTTTTTAGTTTAAATATTAAAAAAAATAAATTTACAGATCTGTTGTTTACTATATATTGCTGGACTTTATTTTTTTATTATTTAAATAAAAAACATTTAATAATATAATTTAAAAATTCAAAAAATAAAAACTTTTGTTTTTTTAAATTTTTAATTTTTTTAAAAATATTTTTTATTTTTTTATTCACCGGATAATGCTACACCTAGACAGTTGACTTTTTTTTGCTGCACTTGTTCACGAATTAAGAATAAATTAATTTAAAAAATTTAAAATTTTTATTTTTTATTTTTTGAATATTTTTGGAATTTTATATTTTTTTACAATTAGAAAAAAATATTTTTTTTAGTTTAAATATTAAAAAATAAATTTATAGATCTGTTGTTTACTAGATATTATTGGACTTTATTTTTTTATTATTTAAATAAAAAACATTTAATAATATAATTTAAAAATTAAAAAATAAAAAATTTAGTTTTTTAAAATTTTTATTTTGTAAAAATATTTTTTATTTTTTTATTCACCGGATAATGCTACACCTAGACATTTGAATTTTTTTTTGCTGCACTTGTTCACAAATTAAGAATAAATTAATTTAAAAATTTAAAATTTTAATTTTTTTATTTTTTGAATATTTTTGAAATTTTTTATTTTTTTACAATTAGAAAAAAATATTTTTTTAGTTTAAATACTAAAAAAAATAAATTTACAGATCTGTTGTTTACTAGATATTGTTGGACTTTATTTTTTTTATTATTTAAATAAAAAATATTTAATAATATAATTTAAAAATTTAAAAATAAAAAATTTAATTTTTAAAAATTTTAATTTTTTTAAAAATATTTTTTATTTTTTTATTCATCAGTTGACTTTTTTTGCTACAATTGTTCACAAATTAAGAATAAATTAATTTAAAAAATTTAATATTTTAATATTTTTATTTTTTCAATTTTTTGGAATTTTTTATTTTATTACAATTAGAAAAATATAATCTTTTATTTAAAAATTTTTAAAAAATAATAAATTTACAGTTCTGTTGTTTACTAGATATTGCTGGACTTTATTTTTTTATTATTTAAATAAAAAACATTTTATAATATAATTTAAAAATTCAAAAATAAAAAATTTAGTTTTTTAAAATTTTTTATTTTTAAAAATATTTTTTATTTTTTATTCACCGGATAATGCTACACCTATACAGTTGAGTTTTTTTACTACACTTGTTCACAAATTAAGAGTAAATTAATTTAAAAATTTAAAATTTTACTTTTTTATTTTATGGATATTTTTGGAAATTTTAATTTTTTTACAATTAGAAAAAAATATTTTTTTAGTTTAAATATTAAAAAAATAAATTTACAGATTTGTTGTTTACTATATATTGCTGGACTTTATTTTTTTATTATTTAAATAAAAACATTTAATAAAATAATTTAAAAATTCAAAAAATAAAAACTTTTGTTTTTTAAATTTTTAATTTTTTTAAAAATATTTTTTATCTTTTTATTCACCGGATAATGCTACACCTAGACAGTTGACTTTTTTTTGCTGCACTTGTTCACGAATTAAGAATAAATTAATTTAAAAAATTTAAAATTTTTATTTTTTATTTTTTGAATATTTTTGGAATATTTTATTTTTTTACAATTAGAAAAAAATATTTTTTTACTTTAAATATTAATAAAATAAATTTATAGATCTGTTGTTTACTAGATATTGTTGGACTTTATTTTTTTATTATTTAAATAAAAATATTTAATAATATAATTTAAAAATTAAAAAATAAAAAATTTAGTTTTTTAAAATTTTTATTTTTGAAAAATATTTTTTATTTTTTTATTCACCGAATAATGCTACACCTAGACATTTGACTTTTTTTGCTGCACTTGTTCACAAATTAAGAATAAATTAATTTAAAAATTTAAAATTTTTATTTTTTTATTTTTTGAATATTTTTGGAATTTTTTATTTTTTTACAATTAGAAAAAAATATTTTTTTTAGTTTAAATACTAAAAAAAATAAATTTACAGATCTGTTGTTTACTAGATATTGTTGGACTTTATTTTTTTATTATTTAAATAAAAAACATTTAATAATATAATTTAAAAATTTAAAAATAAAAAATTTAATTTTTAAAAATTTTAATTTTTTTAAAATTATTTTTTATTTTTTTATTCATCAGTTGACGTTTTTTGCTACACTTGTTCACAAATTAAGAATAAATTAATTTAAAAAGTTTAATATTTTAATATTTTTATTTTTTCGATTTTTTGAAATTTTTTATTTTATTACAATTAGAAAAATATAATCTTATATTTAAAAATTTAAAAAAATAATAAATTTACAGTTCTGTTGTTTACTAGATATTGCTGGACTTTATTTTTTTTATTATTTAAATAAAAAACATTTTATAATATAATTTAAAAATTTAAAAATAAAAAATTTAGTTTTTTAAAATTTTTTATTTTTTAAAAATATTTTTTATTTTTTTATTCACCTGATAATGCTACACTTATACAGTTGACTTTTTTTACTACACTTGTTCACAAATTAAGAGTAAATTAATTTAAAAAATTTAAAATTTTAATTTTTTATTTTATGGATATTTTTGGAATTTTTAATTTTTTACAATTAGAAAAAAATATTTTTTTGTTTAAATATTAAAAAAATAAATTTACAGATCTGTTGTTTACTATATATTGCTGGACTTTATTTTTTAATTAGTTAAATAAAAAACATTTAATAATATAATTTAAAATTCAAAAAATAAAAACTTTTGTTTTTTAAATTTTTAATTTTTTTAAAAATATTTTTTATCTTTTTATTCACCGGATAATGCTACACCTAGACAGTTGACTTTTTTTTGCTGCACTTGTTCACGAATTAAGAATAAATTAATTTAAAAAATTTAAAATTTTTATTTTTTATTTTTTGAATATTTTTGGAATATTTTATTTTTTTACAATTAGAAAAAAATATTTTTTTTAGTTTAAATACTAAAAATAATAAATTTACAGATCTGTTGTTTACTAGATATTGCTGGACTTTATTTTTTTATTATTTAAATATATAATATTTAAAAATATAATTTAAAATTTTCAAAAATAAAAAATTTAGTTTTTTCAAATTTTTATTTTTTTAGAAATATTTTTTATTTTTTTATTCACCGGATAATTCTACACCTAGACAGTTGACTTTTTTGCTGCACTTGTTCACAAATTAAGAATAAATTAATTTAAAAAATTTAAAATTTTTATTTTTTCTTTTTTAGACCTTTTTGGAATTTTTTATTTTTTTACAATTAGAAAAAAAATTATTTTTTTTCGTTTAAATATTAAAAAATTATAAATTTACAGATCTGTTGTTTACTAGATATTGTTGGACTTTAATTTTTTTATTATTTAAATAAAAAAATTTATAATATAATTTAAAAATTCAAAAATAAAAAATTTTGTTTTTTCAAATTTTTTATTTTTTATTCACCGGGTAATTCTACACCTAGACAGTTGACTTTTTTTGCTGCACTTGTTCACAAATTAAGAAGAAATTAATTTAATTTTTTAAAATTTTATTTTATTAATTTTCTGGATATTTTTGGAATTTTTTATTTTTTTACAATTATAAAATTTTTTTTTATAAATTAAAAAAAATTATAAATTTACAGATTTGTTGTTTACTAGATATTGCTGGACTATATTTTTTTATTATTTAAATAAAAAACATTTAATAATATAATTTAAAAATTTAAAAATAAAAAATTTAATTTTTAAAATTTTTAATTTTTTAAAAATATTTTTATTTTTTTATTCATCAGATAATGCTACACCTAGACAGTTGACTTTTTTTACTGCACTTGTTCACAAATTAAGAATAAATTAATTTAAAAAATTTAATATTTTAATATTTTTATTTTTTGAATATTTTTGGAATTTTTAATTTTTTTACAATTAGAAAAAAAGATTTTTTTAGTTTAAATATTAAAAAAAATAAATTTACAGATCTGTTGTTTACTATATATTGCTGGACTTTATTTTTTTATTATTTAAATAAAAAACATTTAATAATATAATTTAAAAATTCAAAAAATAAAAACTTTTGTTTTTTTAAATTTTTAATTTTTTTAAAAATATTTTTTATTTTTTTATTCACCGGATAATGCTACACCTAGACAGTTGACTTTTTTTGCTGCACTTGTTCACGAATTAAGAATAAATTAATTTAAAAAATTTAAAATTTTTATTTTTTATTTTTTGAATATTTTTGGAATTTTATATTTTTTTACAATTAGAAAAAAATATTTTTTTTAGTTTAAATATTAAAAAAATAAATTTATAGATCTGTTGTTTACTAGATATTATTGGACTTTATTTTTTTATTATTTAAATAAAAAACATTTAATAATATAATTTAAAAATTAAAAAATAAAAAATTTAGTTTTTTAAAATTTTTATTTTGTAAAAATATTTTTTATTTTTTTATTCACCGGATAATGCTACACCTAGACATTTGAATTTTTTTTTGCTGCACTTGTTCACAAATTAAGAATAAATTAATTTAAAAATTTAAAATTTTAATTTTTTTATTTTTTGAATATTTTTGAAATTTTTTATTTTTTACAATTAGAAAAAAATATTTTTTTTAGTTTAAATACTAAAAAAAAATAAATTTACAGATCTGTTGTTTACTAGATATTGTTGGACTTTATTTTTTTTATTATTTAAATAAAAAACATTTAATAATATAATTTAAAAATTTAAAAATAAAAAATTTAATTTTTAAAAATTTTAATTTTTTTAAAAATATTTTTTATTTTTTTATTCATCAGTTGACGTTTTTTGCTACAATTGTTCACAAATTAAGAATAAATTAATTTAAAAAATTTAATATTTTAATATTTTTATTTTTTCAATTTTTTGGAATTTTTTATTTTATTACAATTAGAAAAATATAATCTTTTATTTAAAAATTTTTAAAAAATAATAAATTTACAGTTCTGTTGTTTACTAGATATTGCTGGACTTTATTTTTTTATTATTTAAATAAAAAACATTTTATAATATAATTTAAAAATTCAAAAATAAAAAATTTAGTTTTTTAAAATTTTTTATTTTTAAAAATATTTTTTATTTTTTATTCACCGGATAATGCTACACCTATACAGTTGAGTTTTTTTACTACACTTGTTCACAAATTAAGAGTAAATTAATTTAAAAATTTAAAATTTTACTTTTTTATTTTATGGATTTTTTTGGAAATTTTCATTTTTTTACAATTAGAAAAAAATATTTTTTTAGTTTAAATATTAAAAAATAAATTTACAGATTTGTTGTTTACTATATATTGCTGGACTTTATTTTTTTATTATTTAAATAAAAACATTTAATAAAATAATTTAAAAATTCAAAAAATAAAAACTTTTGTTTTTTAAATTTTTAATTTTTTTAAAAATATTTTTTATCTTTTTATTCACCGGATAATGCTACACCTAGACAGTTGACTTTTCTTTGCTGCACTTGTTCACGAATTAAGAATAAATTAATTTAAAAAATTTAAAATTTTTATTTTTTATTTTTTGAATATTTTTGGAATATTTTATTTTTTTACAATTAGAAAAAAATATTTTTTTAGTTTAAATATTAATAAAATAAATTTATAGATCTGTTGTTTACTAGATATTGTTGGACTTTATTTTTCTATTATTTAAATAAAAATATTTAATAATATAATTTAAAAATTAAAAAATAAAAAATTTAGTTTTTTAAAATTTTTATTTTTGAAAAATATTTTTTATTTTTTTATTCACCGAATAATGCTACACCTAGACATTTGACTTTTTTTGCTGCACTTGTTCACAAATTAAGAATAAATTAATTTAAAAATTTAAAATTTTTATTTTTTTATTTTTTGAATATTTTTGGAATTTTTTATTTTTTTACAATTAGAAAAAAATATTTTTTTTAGTTTAAATACTAAAAAAAATAAATTTACAGATCTGTTGTTTACTAGATATTGTTGGACTTTATTTTTTTATTATTTAAATAAAAAACATTTAATAATATAATTTAAAAATTTAAAAATAAAAAATTTAATTTTTAAAAATTTTAATTTTTTTAAAATTATTTTTTATTTTTTTATTCATCAGTTGACTTTTTTTGCTACACTTGTTCACAAATTAAGAATAAATTAATTTAAAAAGTTTAATATTTTAATATTTTTATTTTTTCGATTTTTTGGAATTTTTTATTTTATTACAATTAGAAAAATATAATCTTATATTTAAAAATTTAAAAAAATAATAAATTTACAGTTCTGTTGTTTACTAGATATTGCTGGACTTTATTTTTTTATTATTTAAATAAAAAACATTTTATAATATAATTTAAAAATTTAAAAATAAAAAATTTAGTTTTTTAAAATTTTTTATTTTTTAAAAATATTTTTTATTTTTTTATTCACCTGATAATGCTACACTTATACAGTTGACTTTTTTTACTACACTTGTTCACAAATTAAGAGTAAATTAATTTAAAAAATTTAAAATTTTAATTTTTTATTTTATGGATATTTTTGGAATTTTTAATTTTTTACAATTAGAAAAAAATATTTTTTTGTTTAAATATTAAAAAAATAAATTTACAGATCTGTTGTTTACTATATATTGCTGGACTTTATTTTTTAATTAGTTAAATAAAAAACATTTAATAATATAATTTAAAATTCAAAAAATAAAAACTTTTGTTTTTTAAATTTTTAATTTTTTTAAAAATATTTTTTATTTTTTTATTCACCGGATAACGCTACACCTAGACAGTTGACTTTTTTTGCTGCACTTGTTCACGAATTAAGAATAAATTAATTTAAAAAATTTAAAATTTTAATTTTTTATTTTTTGAATATTTTTGGAATTTTTTATTTTTTTACAATTAGAAAAAAATATATTTTTAGTTTAAATACTAAAAAAAATAAATTTACAGATCTGTTGTTTCCTAGATATTGTTGGACTTTATTTTTTTTATTATTTAAATAAAAAACATTTTATAATATAATTTAAAAATTCAAAAATAAAAATTTAGTTTTTAAAAATTTTTTATTTTTTAAAAATATTTTTTATTTTTTTATTCACCGGATAATGCTACACCTATACAGTTGCGTTTTTTTACTGCACTTGTTCACAAATTAAGAGTAAATTAATTTAAAAATTTAAAATTTTAATTTTTTATTTTATGGATATTTTTGGAAATTTTAATTTTTTTACAATTAGAAAAAAATATTTTTTTAGTTTAAATATTAAAAAAATAAATTTACAGATCTGTTGTTTACTATATATTGCTGGACTTTATTTTTTTATTATTTAAATAAAAAACATTTAATAATATAATTTAAAAATTCAAAAAATAAAAACTTTTGTTTTTTAAATTCTTAATTTTTCTAAAAATATTTTTTATCTTTTTATTCACCGGATAATGCTACACCTAGACAGTTGACTTTTTTTTGCTGCATTTGTTCACGAATTAAGAATAAATTAATTTAAAAAATTTAAAAATTTTATTTTTTATTTTTTGAATATTTTTGGAATATTTTATTTTTTTACAATTAGAAAAAAATATTTTTTTAGTTTAAATATTAATAAAATAAATTTATAGATCTGTTGTTTACTAGCTATTGTTGGACTTTATTTTTTTATTATTTAAATAAAAATATTTAATAATATAATTTGAAAATTAAAAAATAAAAAATGTAGTTTTTTAAAATTTTTATTTTTGAAAAATATTTTTTATTTTTTTATTCACCGGATAATGCTACACCTAGACATTTGACTTTTTTTGCTGCACTTGTTCACGAATTAAGAATAAATTAATTTAAAAAATTTAAAATTTTAATTTTTTTATTTTTTGAATATTTTTGGAATTTTTTATTTTTTTACAATTAGAAAAAAATATATTTTTAGTTTAAATACTAAAAAAAATAAATTTACAGATCTGTTGTTTACTAGATATTGTTGGACTTTATTTTTTTATTATTTAAATAAAAAACATTTTATAATATAATTTAAAAATTCAAAAATAAAAATTTAGTTTTTTAAAATTTTTTATTTTTTAAAAATATTTTTTATTTTTTTATTCACCGGATAATGCTACACCTATACAGTTGAGTTTTTTTACTGCACTTGTTCACAAATTAAGAGTAAATTAATTTAAAAAATTTAAAATTTTAATTTTTTGTTTTATGGATATTTTTGGAAATTTTAATTTTTTTACAATTAGAAAAAAAATATTTTTTTAGTTTAAATATTAAAAAAATAAATTTACAGATCTGTTGTTTACTATATATTGCTGGACTTTATTTTTTTATTATTTAAATAAAAAACATTTAATAATATAATTTAAAAATTCAAAAAATAAAAACTTTTGTTTTTTAAATTTTTAATTTTTCTAAAAATATTTTTTATCTTTTTATTCACCGGATAATGCTACACCTAGACAGTTGTGATGACAAGTCATCTTAGCCTAGTTTTACTAGTCTCTTTCTTTTGTTTTTAATTGAATTATGCACTTTCTTGAGGCTTAAGCAAGCTAATTTAGGTAGATTTTCATGCTTCCTTTGATTGAATCAACCATATGTGAATTAATGCAAATTCATGAGGTTTGATGCCATAATTGGTGCACATTAGTATAAAATGATCATCTCATGATTTTGAGCATAGCTTTGATGTGTTTGGTTGATTTATGATAGGTGAAGAAAGCTTGGAAAAGGGTTGAAGTAAGAAGGAATGGCTAGAAGCTAAGAGAAGACAATGAAACAAGTGAAATTGAACCAGGAATAAATGAAGTTGGACTTGAAGTTAGCCCCCAAACGTTGGCACAAACTTTTGGACGAAAAGTTAGCCTCAACGTTAGCCCCCTAACTTGGAGGCTAACGTTGGAAGCTGGAAATTTCTTCCCAGGGTGCACCAAGTTTGCGCCAACGTTAGCCCCCAAACTTGGAGGCTAACGTTGGCATGAGAACTCTCCTCCAGGGTATGCCAACGTTTGCGCCAACGTTAGCCCCCTAACTTGGAGGCTAACATTGGCATGAAGATTCTCCTCCAGGGTATGCCAACGTTTGCGCCAACGTTAGCCCCCTAACTTGGAGGCTAACGTTGGCATGAAGATTATCCCCAGGGTGTGCCAACGTTTGCGCCAACGTTAGCCCCCTAACTTGGAGGCTAACGTTGGCGCCATACCAACACAAAGCAAGGCTAACGTTAGGGTCAAAGTTAGACCCCTAACGTTGGCACCAACGTGAAGTGCAGCAGAATATGTTTGCTGCTAAGAAAAGTTGGCCTCAAAGTTAGCCCCCTAACTTTGAGGCTAACTTTGAATCCAACTTTGAATCCAACTTAAGTCCGGTTCAATTGGTTCACTTGGGTTCCTCTCCAAACTTCAAGAGCAATCAACCAAGGCCTCTTTCAACCCAAATCCACCAAGAGCAAAGGCCCAACTCAAGGCTTGAAGATCAATTGAAGAAAGTGTATAAATAGGCTAGAATTCAATTTATTCGGCGAGCTTCCTTTTTTGAGTTTTCAGAGAGTTTTCTCTTGATTTTGGGAGCTTGAATGATCTTTATTTTCTGAGTTTAATTGCTTTCAATTTCAATTACACTTGTCTTGGATCTTGGGTTGGAGAATTGAAGGAATTCTGTTTCAATCTCACCTTAGATCTCTCTGTTGATTTTCACTGCAATTTAATTTCCAATTCGGTTCATTGCTTCTTCATCTAATCTCTTTGCAATTTACAATTCCATTGCTATTGTTCTTGTTGGATCTAGGAAGGCATTGAGATCTAGACTTGGTTTTCTAGTCTCTTGGGTCCTGAGATCTTGATTCATCCTTTCAATTTCCTATTTCTTGCTTTACTTGTTCATTTACTTTTATGTTTTGAATCTGATTCAACCCCAATTCCCATTTACTTTCTGTTTGATGCAATTTAACTTTTCTTTGTTTAATTCCTGCAAATCCAAGTCGCAATCCCCTTTACATTTCAAGCCATTTACATTTCTTGTCATTTAAGATTCTTGCAATTTACATTACTTGCTCTTTACGTTTCTGCCATTTACTTTCTTGCTCTTTAAGATTCAGCAATTTAATTCTTGTTCTCTTTACTTTCAATGCAATTTAAATTCTGCAAGTTACCCATCAATCAACCAAATCTTGATTCGCTTGACTAAATCAACCACTAAACTAAAATTGCTCAATCCTTCAATCCCTGTGGGATCGACCTCACTCCCGTGAGTTTTTATTACTTGATGCGACCCGGTGCACTTGCCGGTTAGATTGGTGTTATTTTGGGAGAGATCTTTGTCTCAACCAAAATTTACCCATCAAGTTTTTGGCGCCGTTGCCGGGGATTGATTAGATTGACAATGATTAAGTGAGGTGGTAATTTAGATCAAGCACTTTTTCTTAATTTTTGACTAACCCACTAACTGTTTGATTTTTTGCTCAAACTAACTAAAACTTCAATTCAGCAGTAGATTGAAGTATCATTGGTGTGTGTATTTCTCATGTTATGCTTGTATGTCAGGTACAAGAAGAACCACATTAAATTTTCATGAACAAGATGAAAGGATTCTCAGGAGGTTAAGAAGAGCTGAGAGAGGGAAGAATATTGTTGGAGAAGAGGAATCAGACGAAGAATTTCAAGATATGGAGGAACATTCAACTAATCTACCTGGTGGAGCAGAGAACAACAATGACAACCCACCTCAAAGGAGAGTTTTGGCTTCTTACACCTTTGCCAATCCTAGACATTGTGGAAGCAGCATCTTGGCTCCAAATGTCAATGCAAACAATTTTGAACTTAAGCCACAACTCATCACTTTGGTTCAGAACAATTGCTCTTTTGGTGGAGGATCACTTGAAGACCCACACCAACATTTATCCACCTTCTTGAGGATATGCAACACTGTCAAAACTAATGGTGTGCCTCCTGACAGTTACAAATTGATGCTATTCCCATTCTCACTCAGGGACAAGGCCACTCAATGGTTGGAATCATTTCCAAGAGACAGCATCAATAACTGGGATGATTTGGTAACCAAGTTCCTTGCCAAGTTTTATCCACCACAAAGGGTTATAAGGTTGAAAGCCGAGGTACAAACATTCACTCAAATGGAGACTGAACCTATCTATGAGGCATGGGAGAGGTACAAAGCTCTAGTCAGGAAATGTCCTTCTAACATGTTTAATGAATGGGAGAAGCTGCAAAACTTCTATGAAGGTTTAACACTGAAGTCCCAGGAATCATTGGATCACTCAGCTGGAGGTTCCTTGCAACTCATGAAAACTGCAGAAGAGGCTCAAGAACTTATTGATATGGTGGCTAACAACCAGTATTTCTTCGCTCATCAAAGAAGCCGCCAACCATCACAAAGAAGAGGAGTAATGGAGCTAGAAGGAGTGGATTCAATCCTGGCTCAAAACAAATTAATGCAGCAGCAAATTCAACAACAATTTGAGCAAATGACCAAGAGGATTGATAGCCTCCAAGTTGCAGCAGTCAACACTAGCCAACCATCAACCACATGGGGACAAAATGAAGAAATTCAAGAAGAGCAACAGCAAGAACAAGTCCAGTACATGCATTCCAATCCAAATGAAGTCTATGGTGATACATACAACCCCTCATGGAAGAATCACCCCAACCTCAGATGGGGAGACACTCAAAACCACCAACAACCATGGCAGAGGAACTCAAACCAAAACAACCCAAGAAACAACCAAAATTACAACCAGCATCAAACCAACCAAAACACCTACAGGAAACCTCAAAACAACTACCCCAACCTCAACCAATACCAACCCAATAACCAACCCATTAACCAAAATGCCCACCATCCCCCACCTACAACTCACAACCCACCACAAGCACCACCTGAATCCCAAAGACTCACAAACTTGGAGGCCTTGATGGACAAAATGATGAAATATCAGGAAATGGCAACCAAAAACCAAGAAGCATCAATAAAAAGCCTAGAGAGGCAGATAGGGCAAATTTCCAAGCAAATCTCTATTGAGAGACCTTCAAGCTCACTGCCCAGTGACACGATCCCAAATCCCAAGGAGGAATGCAAGGCAATCCAATTGAGAAGTGGGAGAATATTGATGAGCAACAATGACACTACAAAGAAGCAAAAAGAGAGCATCAAAGAGCCAACAGAGGATGAGAAGCAACCAAAGGAAGCTAAGGAGCAAGTTGTGGAGCCAACCAAAAGCACTGAGGAACTCAAAGAACAGGACAATCAGCCACATAGCTCAAGGGAAATGACTCAAGGACAGCAGCAAATAGAAAAGAGCATCACACCTCATCTGCCATATCCTCAGAGATTCAATAAAGAGGTTAAGGACCAACATTTCCACAAATTCCTTGAAACCTTCAAGAAGCTGGAAATCAATATCCCTCTAGCTGAAGCACTTGAGCAGATGCCTTTGTATGCAAAATTTTTGAAGGAGCTCATCAATAAGAAAAGAAGTTGGCTTGAGAAGGAAACCATATTACTCACTGAGGAATGCAGCGCTGTGATTCAACGAGGTATTCCACCAAAACTCAAAGATCCGGGGGGTTTTGTAGTGTCGTGCACCATTGGAAAAACAAATCTCAACAAAGCTCTCTATGACCTTGGTGCCAGCATCAATTTAATGCCTCTTTCAATGATGAGAAAGCTTGATATAGAAGAGCTCAAACCCACCAAGATGTCATTAGTTATGGCTGACAGATCCATTAAGACACCCAATGGAATTGTGGAAAATTTGTTGGTGAAGATTGGGGAATTTATCTTCCCAGCAGATTTTGTGATTTTGGATACTGAAGAGGAAGGAAGTGACTCTATCATTTTGGGAAGACCATTTTTACACACAGCAAGAGCCATCATTGATGTAGAAAAAGGAGAGATGATCTTCAGGGTCCATGATGAACAAATGATCATAAATGTTTTCAAGTCAATGCAAAACATCCCTGAGCAAGAGGACTATGTCAAAGTGGATATGATAGAGAGTTTGGTGGAAGAAATACTGGAAGAAAGTTCTCAGGAGGAAGAAGGAAATCAAGGTGCAACAGAAGAACAAGTGGCTGAGACCTTCATTGAAGATGAGAAACAGGACAGGAAGGAAGAAGTACGGAAACAAGAACTGAAACCATTACCTCCCCATCTCAAATATGCCTTTTTGGGTGCATCAGAGAGTTTTCCAGTGATCATTAATTCATCCCTGACAAAGAAGGAAGAGGGAGAGCTTCTTAATGTACTCAAAGCTCACAAGGATGCTTTAGGATGGACCATTGATGACCTGAAAGGAATCAGCCCTACATTGTGTATGCATAAAATCCTCTTAGAAGACAATTCCAAACCAGTAGTTCAACCTCAAAGAAGGCTAAATCCTACAATGAAGGAAGTTGTCCAAAAAGAAGTAATGAAATTGTGGAATGCAGGGATAATTTTCCCAATATCTGACAGCCCATGGGTGAGCCCGGTTCAGGTTGTACCAAAGAAAGGAGGAATGACGGTCATCACCAATGAAACAAATGAGTTGATCCCTACTAGAACAGTGACTGGATGGAGGATGTGCATAGACTATAGAAGATTGAATGATGCCACCAGAAAAGACCATTTCCCTCTTCCATTCATTGATCAGATG
Organism: Arachis hypogaea; assembly: GCF_003086295.3. Lineage (NCBI taxonomy): Eukaryota > Viridiplantae > Streptophyta > Magnoliopsida > Fabales > Fabaceae > Arachis > Arachis hypogaea. The sequence continues at coordinate 59,234,803 of NC_092045.1, forward strand.
TTGGAACGGTTGGCCGGTCATGCCTATTATTGCTTTTTGGATGGATACTCTGGGTATAATCAAATAGTGGTGGACCCCAAGGACCAAGAAAAGACTGCCTTTACATGCCCATTTGGAGTCTTTGCATACCGAAGGATGCCCTTTGGGCTTTGCAACGCCCCTGCCACATTTCAAGGGTGTATGCTATCCATTTTTTCTGATATGGTTGAAAAATTTCTAGAGGTTTTCATGGATGACTTCTCTGTTTTTGGTGATAATTTTAATACTTGCCTGAACCATTTAACCCTTGTCTTGAAACGATGCCAAGAAACTAATTTAGTTTTAAACTGGGAAAAATGCCATTTCATGGTACCCGAAGGAATTGTCCTTGGCCAAAAAGTTTCAAGAAAAGGGATAGAGGTTGATAAAGCAAAGGTTGAGATAATAGAAAAGCTCCCTGCACCAATTAATGTGAAATCTGTTAGAAGTTTCTTGGGACATGCCGGATTTTATAGAAGGTTTATCAAAGACTTTTCAAAAATAGCCAAACCTTTAAGTAATCTTTTGATGCTTGATAATCCTTTTGTGTTTGATGAAAACTGCCGGCATGCCTTCGAAACTTTAAAACAGAAACTCACAACAGCACCAATCATCACACCTCCAGATTGGGAATTACCTTTTGAACTCATGTGTGATGCTAGTGATCTTGCAATTGGTGCTGTACTTGGGCAGAAGAAAGGAAATCTGCATCATGTTATATATTATGCAAGTAAAGTGTTAAATGATGCCCAAAGAAATTACACCACAACAGAGAAGGAGTTGCTAGCTGTAGTGTATGCATTTGATAAGTTTAGATCATACTTGATAGGATCCAAAGTTGTGGTTTATACTGATCATGCTGCACTTAAGTATTTGATGTCAAAGCAGGATGCTAAACCAAGACTCATTAGGTGGATATTGCTCCTACAAGAATTTGACATTGAGATAAGAGATAGGAAGGGCACTGAAAACAAGGTTGCTGATCATTTGTCAAGGTTACCACATGAAACAACTCAAAAGGCTTCTCAACCCGTGAATGAAAGTTTCCCAGATGAACACCTCATGCAGATCCAGCAAACACCTTGGTTTGCTGACATAGCCAACTACAAAGTTGGAAGGAAGATACCTCAAGAGTTTTCTAAGCAACAAGTTAAGAGGTTAATCAATGAAGCAAGGAAATTTTCATGGGATGAACCCTTCCTATTCAAAAGATGCTCAGATGGAGTAATCAGAAGGTGCATTCCCGAGAGTGAAATAAGGAATATCTTGTGGCATTGTCATGGCTCAGCTTATGGTGGACACTTTGGCCCAGAAAAAACAGCTGCTAAAGTACTACAAAGTGGCTTCTATTGGCCAACCATCTTCAAAGATGCCAGAGAATATGTTCACCAATGTGATAAATGTCAGAAAACAGGAGGGTTAACAAGAAGAAATGAGATGCCTCAAAACTTCATCTTGGAGTTAGAATTGTTCGATCTATGGGGAATTGACTTCATGGGACCCTTTCCTCCTTCCTATTCTTTCAGATACATCTTGGTAGCAGTGGAGTACGTCTCAAAGTGGGTGGAAGCAATAGCCACAACTACCTGTGATGCACAAATTGTCCTTCAATTCCTAAAGAAACACATTTTCACAAGATATGGAGTACCCAAGGGGCTTGTTAGTGATGGTGGGGATCACTTTTGCAACAAACAGATGGAAAAACTCCTCCACAAATATGGAGTAATCCACAAGGTAGCCACACCATACCACCCTCAGACTAACGGCCAAGCTGAATTGGCAAATAGGGAATTGAAGAAGATCCTAGAGAAAACAGTGGGAATCACAAGAAAAGATTGGGCTAGAAAGCTAGAGGATGCATTATGGGCATATAGGACAGCTTTTAAAACTCCTATTGGCAAGTCACCCTTTCAGCTTCTATATGGCAAATCCTGCCACCTTCCTGTAGAGCTTGAACATAGAGCTTTTTGGGCTACTAAACTCCTTAACCTTGATTCCCAAGCTGCAGGAGAGAAAAGGTTGTTACAACTAAATGAATTAGATGAATTCAGGCTAGAAGCTTATGAAAGTGCCAAGATATACAAGGAGAGAGCTAAGAGGTGGCATGACAAGAAGATCACAAAGAAGGAATTCAAGCTAGGACAGCAAGTGCTCCTATACAATTCAAGGCTTAAAATTTTCCCTGGCAAACTAAGGTCTAAGTGGACTGGGCCATACTTGGTGACAAAGGTTTTTCCCTATGGAAGTATTGAACTGCTTGATGAGGCAACAAAGAATCAATTCACAGTAAATGGTCACAGAGCAAAGTTGTACTTGGGAGGACAATGGGACAAGGAAAAAGAGGTCCAGAACCTACGACCCTCTTGAAAAAAATGGAAAAATGTCAAGCTAATGACAATAAAAGAGCGCTTGTTGGGAGGCAACCCAACCTGAGGTAGTTTTCTTTTCATAGCTTTTTCAAATAAAAATGTTGAATAATTAACATGCATTGCAGGGAACTAAGTTTGGTGTTACACACCAAAAACAATTTAAGGAAGAAGGTAGGATTCTAAGTTTGGTGTTCCACCAAGACCTCATTCAGAAACACATTTTAACTTCCTGCATATTGATTATTCAACCATATAATTACTTCTTAGTCCTTACTCTATAGCATTTAGCAAGAACATAAAAGTCCGCCCAGAGTCAAAATGTTGAATCAGAGGAAGTGACAAGGAATTTGGCATCATGATTCAAAAAGGGGCACAACAGAAGGATGAACAAAAGAACTGCAAACCAATAGGTTGTATATACACTTGACCTTTGTTGTTGAGCAACGTTTTGTGTGAATTTTGCTAAAGTGTTCATTTAGTTTAAACAGAGTCAACTTCCTTTTGAAACAAGTAAACTAGTTTAAGTTTGTGCTTGTGTATTCACTTTCACTTGACTAAGAGCATGTTCTGTCCCCTGCATCTTTAAATCAATAAAAGAAATGTTTGAATGTGATGTAAGATAATCTTTGTTAGAAAGAAGTAGAATAATAGTAAGTGGTGGTATGTGTGTGATTGTATTATAGCTCACTTTTAGTGAATAAGGAGCTAGGATATCTCCTTCCAAGTGTAGAGTGACCTACTGTCTATGAATCTCAATTAAATAAAGATCCTTGGTTCAAAAGAAAAACAAAAAAAAGAAAGAAAGAAAAGAGATAGCCAAAAGATGGCAGAACCAAAGAAAACAAAAAGAAACAAAGCTGGACACCAATAGCTTGAACCTTAAAAATACATGCCTGTGGTGTCTGTGTATTAGGATCTGCTTGGACTACTAAGCTCTTTGGAGTGCTTCAACACTCGGTGACTTGGATTAACTAATCCGGGATCATCAGCTGAAAATCCACTATCAAGAGCAACCTAACTACAAGGCATTTAGTAACCCAATAAGGTGCTGGGAATCAATGTTTAAAAGGAAAGGTGAGCCAAGTGTTCATGGTGAATAATGTGTCAAGTATACAGAAAAGAAAATGAACTTGCTACACATGACACTCAAATAAAGCTTTGAACAAAGTAATAGCCAAGGATAAAGGAATAATGAGAGGTCATAGCAGTATGATACTTGAAGCTTGAAGGAGACTTTCTAGGCCTCAAAATCAATAAGAAGTGAGTATTGCATATCCACACAAAACCCCATGAACCACTAATAATACTCTTCTAGCATGAACATCTTTTTCCATTTCATTCTTTCTTCTTAATAATTCATTTCTTGCTTGGGGACAAGCAAGCTTTAAGTTTGGTGTTGTGATGACAAGTCATCTTAGCCTAGTTTTACTAGTCTCTTTCTTTTGTTTTTGATTGAATTATGCACTTTCTTGAGGCTTAAGCAAGCTAATTTAGGTAGATTTTCATGCTTCCTTTGATTGAATCAACCATATGTGAATTAATGCAAATTCATGAGGTTTGATGCCATAATTGGTGCACATTAGTATAAAATGATCATCTCATGATTTTGAGCATAGCTTTGATGTGTTTGGTTGATTTATGATAGGTGAAGAAAGCTTGGAAAAGGGTTGAAGTAAGAAGGAATGGCTAGAAGCTAAGAGAAGACAATGAAACAAGTGAAATTGAACCAGGAATAAATGAAGTTGGACTTGAAGTTAGCCCCCAAACGTTGGCACAAACTTTTGGACGAAAAGTTAGCCTCAACGTTAGCCCCCTAACTTGGAGGCTAACGTTGGAAGCTGGAAATTTCTTCCCAGGGTGCACCAAGTTTGCGCCAACGTTAGCCCCCAAACTTGGAGGCTAACGTTGGCATGAGAACTCTCCTCCAGGGTATGCCAACGTTTGCGCCAACGTTAGCCCCCTAACTTGGAGGCTAACGTTGGCATGAAGATTCTCCTCCAGGGTATGCCAACGTTTGCGCCAACGTTAGCCCCCTAACTTGGAGGCTAACGTTGGCATGAAGATTATCCCCAGGGTGTGCCAACGTTTGCGCCAACGTTAGCCCCCTAACTTGGAGGCTAACGTTGGCGCCATACCAACACAAAGCAAGGCCAACGTTAGGGTCAAAGTTAGACCCCTAACGTTGGCACCAACGTGAAGTGCAGCAGAATATGTTTGCTGCTAAGAAAAGTTGGCCTCAAAGTTAGCCCCTTAACTTTGAGGCTAACTTTGAATCCAACTTAAGTCCGGTTCAATTGGTTCACTTGGGTTCCTCTCCAAACTTCAAGAGCAATCAACCAAGGCCTCTTTCAACCCAAATCCACCAAGAGCAAAGGCCCAACTCAAGGCTTGAAGATCAATTGAAGAAAGTGTATAAATAGGCTAGAATTCAATTTATTCGGCGAGCTTCCTTTTTTGAGTTTTCAGAGAGTTTTCTCTTGATTTTGGGAGCTTAAATGATCTTTATTTTCTGAGTTTAATTGCTTTCAATTTCAATTACACTTGTCTTGGATCTTGGGTTGGAGAATTGAAGGAATTCTGTTTCAATCTCACCTTAGATCTCTCTGTTGATTTTCACTGCAATTTAATTTCCAATTCGGTTCATTGCTTCTTCATCTAATCTCTTTGCAATTTACAATTCCATTGCTATTGTTCTTGTTGGATCTAGGAAGGCATTGAGATCTAGACTTGGTTTTCTAGTCTCTTGGGTCCTGAGATCTTGATTCATCCTTTCAATTTCCTATTTCTTGCTTTACTTGTTCATTTACTTTTATGTTTTGAATCTGATTCAACCCCAATTCCCATTTACTTTCTGTTTGATGCAATTTAACTTTTCTTTGTTTAATTCCTGCAAATCCAAGTCCCAATCCCCTTTACATTTCAAGCCATTTACATTTCTTGTCATTTAAGATTCTTGCAATTTACATTACTTGCTCTTTAAGTTTCTGCCATTTACTTTCTTGCTCTTTAAGATTCAGCAATTTAATTCTTGTTCTCTTTACTTTCAATGCAATTTAAATTCTGCAAGTTACCCATCAATCAACCAAATCTTGATTCGCTTGACTAAATCAACCACTAAACTAAAATTGCTCAATCCTTCAATCCCTGTGGGATCGACCTCACTCCCGTGAGTTTTTATTACTTGATGCGACCCGGTGCACTTGCCGGTTAGATTGGTGTTGTTTTGGGAGAGATCTTTGTCTCAACCAAAATTTACCCATCAAGTTGAGTTTTTTTTGCTGCATTTGTTCACGAATTAAGAATAAATTAATTTAAAAAATTTAAAAATTTTATTTTTTATTTTTTGAATATTTTTGGAATATTTTATTTTTTTACAATTAGAAAAAAATATTTTTTTAGTTTAAATATTAATAAAATAAATTTATAGATCTGTTGTTTACTAGATATTGTTGGACTTTATTTTTTTATTATTTAAATAAAAATATTTAATAATATAATTTAAAAATTAAAAAATAAAAAATTTAGTTTTTTATAATTTTTATTTTTTAAAAATATTTTTTATTTTTTTATTCACCGGATAATGCTACACCTAGACATTTGACTTTTTTTTGCTGCATTTGTTCACGAATTAAGAATAAATTAATTTAAAAATTTTAAAAATTTTACTTTTTATTTTTTGAATATTTTTGGAATATTTTATTTTTTTACAATTAGAAAAAAATATTTTTTTAGTTTAAATATTAATAAAATAAATTTATAGATCTGTTGTTTACTAGATATTGTTGGACTTTATTTTTTTATTATTTAAATAAAAATATTTAATAATATAATTTAAAAATTAAAAAATAAAAAATTTAGTTTTTTAAAATTTTTATTTTTTAAAAATATTTTTTATTTTTTTATTCACCGGATAATGCTACACCTAGACATTTGACTTTTTTTGCTGCACTTGTTCACAAATTAAGAATAAATTAATTTAAAAATTTAACATTTTAATTTTTTTATTTTTTGAATATTTTTGGAATTCTTTATTTTTTTACAATTAGAAAAAAATATTTTTTTTAGTTTAAATACTAAAAAAAATAAATTTACAGATCTGTTGTTTACTAGATATTGTTATTTTTTTATTATTTAAATAAAAAACATTTAATAATATAATTTAAAAATTTAAAAATAAAAAATTTAATTTTTAAAAATTTTAATTTTTAAAAATTTTAATTTTTTTAAAAATATTTTTTATTTTTTTATTCATCAGTTGACTTTTTTTGCTACACTTGTTCACAAATTAAGAATAAATTAATTTAAAAAGTTTAATATTTTAATATTTTTATTTTTTCGATTTTTTGGAATTTTTTATTTTATTACAATTAGAAAAATATAATCTTATATTTAAAAATTTAAAAAAATAATAAATTTACAGTTCTGTTGTTTACTAGATATTGCTGGACTTTATTTTTTTATTATTTAAATAAAAAACATTTTATAATATAATTTAAAAATTCAAAAATAAAAAATTTAGTTTTTTAAAATTTTTTATTTTTTAAAAATATTTTTTATTTTTTTATTCACCTGATAATGCTACACTTATACAGTTGACTTTTTTTACTACACTTGTTCACAAATTAAGAGTAAATTAATTTAAAAAATTTAAAATTTTAATTTTTTATTTTATGGATATTTTTGGAATTTTTAATTTTTTACAATTAGAAAAAAATATTTTTTTGTTTAAATATTAAAAAAATAAATTTACAGATCTGTTGTTTACTATATATTGCTGGACTTTATTTTTTTTATTATCTAAATAAAAAACATTTAATAATATAATTTAAAAATTAAAAAATAAAAACTTTTGTTTTTTTAAATTTTTAATTTTTTTAAAAATATTTTTTATTTTTTTATTCACCGGATAACGCTACACCTAGACAGTTGACTTTTTTTTGCTGCACTTGTTCACGAATTAAGATTAAATTAATTTAAAAAATTTAAAATTTTAATTTTTTTATTTTTGAATATTTTTGGAATTTTTTATTTTTTTACAATTAGAAAAAAATATTTTTTTTAGTTTAAATACTAAAAAAAAATAAATTTACAGATCTGTTGTTTACTAGATATTGTTGGACTTTATTTTTTTATTATTTAAATAAAAAACATTTAATAATATAATTTAAAAATTAAAAAATAAAAAATTTAGTTTTTTAAAATTTTTATTTTTTAAAAATATTTTTTATTTTTTATTCGCCGGATAATGCTACACCTAGACAGTTGACTTTTTTTGCTGCAGTTGTTCACAAATTAAGAATAAATTAATTTAAAAAATTTAAAATTTTAATTTTTTTATTTTTTGAATATTTTTGGAATTTTTTATTTTTTTACAATTAGAAAAAAATATTTTTTTTAGTTTAAATACTAAAAATAATAAATTTACAGATCTGTTGTTTACTAGATATTGCTGGACTTTATTTTTTCATTATTTAAATAAAAAACATTTTATAATATAATTTAAAAATTCAAAAATAAAAAATTTAGTTTTTTAAAATTTTTTATTTTTTAAAAATATTTTTTATTTTTTTAATCACCGGATAATGCTACACTTATACAGTTGACTTTTTTTTACTACACTTGTTCACAAATTAAGAGTAAATTAATTTAAAAAATTTAAAATTTTAATTTTTTATTTTATGGATATTTTTGGAATTTTTAATTTTTTACAATTAGAAAAAAATATTTTTTGTTTAAATATTAAAAAAATAAATTTACAGATCTGTTGTTTACTATATATTGCTGGACTTTATTTTTTTATTATTTAAATAAAAAACATTTAATAATATAATTTAAAAATTAAAAAATAAAAACTTTTGTTTCTTTAAATTTTTAATTTTTTTAAAAATATTTTTTATTTTTTTATTCACCGGATAACGCTACACCTAAACAGTTGACTTTTTTTTGCTGCACTTGTTCACGAATTAAGAATAAATTAATTTAAAAAATTTAAAATTTTAATTTTTTTATTTTTTAGATATTTTTGGAATTTTTATTTTTTTACAATTAGAAAAAAAATATTTTTTTCGTTTAAATATTAAAAAAATTATAAATTTACAGATCTGTTGTTTACTAGATATTGTTGGACTTAATTTTTTTATTATTTAAATAAAAAAATTTTATAATATAATTTAAAAATTCAAAAATAAAAAATTTTGTTTTTTCAAATTTTTTATTTTTTTAGAAATATTTTTTATTTTTTAATTCACCGGATAATTCTACACCTAGACAGTTGACTTTTTTTTTGCTGCACTTGTTCACAAATTAAGAATAAATTAATTTAAAAAATTTAAAATTTTAATTTTTTTATTTTTAGATATTTTTGGAATTTTTTATTTTTTTACAATTAGAAAAAAATATTTTTTTCGTTTAAATATTAAAAAAATAAAAAATTTACAGATCTGTTGTTTACTAGATATTGTTGGACTTTATTTTTTTTATTATTTAAATAAAAAAATTTCTAATATAATTTAAAAATTCAAAAATAAAAAATTTTGTTTTTTCAAATTTTTTATTTTTTTATTCACCGGGTAATTTTACACCTAGACATTTGACTTTTTTTGCTGCACTTGTTCACAAAATAAGAAGAAATTAATTTAAAAAATTTAAAATTTTAATAATATAATTTAAAAATTCAAAAAATAAAACTTTTGTTTTCTTAAATTTTTTATTTTTTTAAAAATATTTTTTATTTTTTATTCACCGGATAACGCTACACCTAGACAGTTGACTTTTTTGCTGCAATTGTTCATGAATTAAGAATAAATTAATTTAAAAAATTTAAAATTTTAATTTTTTTATTTTTTGAATATTTTTGGAATTTTTTATTTTTTTACAATTAGAAAATTTTTTTTTTTAGTTTAAATATTAAAAAAAATAAATTTACAAATCCGTTGTTTACTAGATATTGTTGGACATTATTTTTTATTATTTAAATAAAAAACATTTAATAATATAATTTAAAAATTAAAAAATAAAAAATTTAGTTTTTTAAAATTTTTATTTTTTTAAAATATTTTTTATTTTTTTATTCACCGGATAATGCTACACCTAGACAGTTGACTTTTTTTTGCTGCACTTGTTCACAGATTAAGAATAAATTAATTTAATAAATTCAAAATTTTAATTTTTTTATTTTTTGAATATTTTTGGAATTTTTTATTTTTTTACAATTAGAAAAAAATATTTTTTTATTTTAAATACTAAAAATAATAAATTTACACATCTGTTGTTTACTAGATATTGCTGGACTTTATTTTTTTATTATTTAAATAAAAAATATTTAAAAATATAATTTAAATTTTTCAAAAATAAAAAATTTAGTTTTTCAAATTTTTTATTTTTTTAGAAATATTTTTATTTTTTTATTCAATGGATAATTCTACACCTAGACAGTTGACTTTTTTTTTGTTGCACTTGTTCACAAATTAAGAATAAATTAATTTAAAAAATTTAAAATTTTAATTTTTTATTTTTTAGATATTTTTGGAATTTTTTATTTTTTTACAACTAGAAAAAAAGAATTTTTTAGTTTAAATACTAAAAATGATAAATTTACAGATCTGTTGTTTACTAGATATTGCTGGACTTTATTTTTTTATTATTTAAATAAAAAATACTTAAAAATATAATTTAAAATTTTCAAAAATAAAAAGTTTAGGTTTTTCAAATTTTTTATTTTTTTAGAAATATTTTTTATTTTTTTATTCACCGGATAAAATTTTCTAATATAATTTAAAAATTCAAAAATAAAAAATTTTGTTTTTTCAAATTTTTTATTTTTTTATTCACAGGGTAATTTTACACCTAGATAGTTGACTTTTTTTGCTGCACTTGTTCACAAAATAAGAAGAAATTAATTTAAAAAATTTAAAATTTTAATTTTTTAATTTTTTGGATTTTTTGGAATTTTTTATTTTTTTTACAATTATAAAAAATTTTTTTATTTTAAAAATTAAAAAAAATAAATTTTTGCAGATTTGTTGTTTACTAGATATTGCAGGACTTTATTTTTTTATTATTTAAATAAAAACATTTAATAATATAATTTAAAAATTTAAAAATAAAAAATTTAATTTTTAAAATTTTTAATTTTTTTAAAAATATTTTTTATTTTTTTTATTCATCAGATAATGCTACACCTAGACAGTTGACTTTTTTTGCTGCACTTGTTCACAAATTAAGAATAAATTAATTTAAATAATTTAATAATTTAATATTTTTATTTTTTCGATTTTTTGGAATTTTTTATTTTATTACAATTAGAAAAATATAATCGTTTAGTTTAAAAATTAAAAAAAAATAATAAATTTACAGTTCTGTTGTTTACTAGATATTGCTGGACTTTATTTTTTTATTATTTAAATAAAAAACATTTTATAATATAATTTAAAAATTCAAAAATAAAAAATTTAGTTTTCTAAAATTTTTATTTTTTTATTCAACGGATAATGCTACACCTATACAGTTGACTTTTTTACTGCACTTGTTCACAAATTAAGAGTAAATTAATTTAAAAAATTTAAAATTTTAATTTTTTATTTTATGGATATTTTTGGAATTTTTAATTTTTTTACAATTAGAAAAAATATTTTTTTAGTTTAAATATTAAAAAAATAAATTTACAGATCTGTTGTTTACTATATATTGCTGGACTTTTTTTTATTATTTAAATAAAAAACATTTAATAATATAATTTAAAAATTCAAAAAATAAAACTTTTGATTTCTTGAATTTTTAATTTTTTTAAAAATATTTTTTATTTTTTATTCACCGGATAACGCTACACCTAGACAGTTGACTTTTTTTGCTGCACTTGTTCATGAATTAAGAATAAATTAATTTAAAAAATTTAAAATTTTAATTTTTTTATTTTTTGAATATTTTTGGAATTTTTTATTTTTTTACAATTAGAAAATTTTTTTTTAGTTTAAATATTAAAAAAAATAAATTTACAAATCCGTTGTTTACTAGATATTGTTGGACATTATTTTTTATTATTTAAATAAAAAACATTTAATAATATAATTTAAAAATTAAAAATAAAAAATTTAGTTTTTTAAAATTTTTCTTTTTTAAAAATATTTTTTATTTTTTATTCACCGGATAATGCTACACCTAGACAATTGACTTTTTTTTGCTGCACTTGTTCACAAATTAAGAATAAATTAATTTAATAAATTTAAAATTTTAATTTTTTTATTTTTTGAATATTTTTGGAATTTTTTATTTTTTTACAATTAGAAAAAATATTTTTTTAGTTTAAATACTAAAAATAATAAATTTACAGATCTGTTGTTTACTAGATATTGCTGGACTTTATTTTTTTATTATTTAAATAAAAAATATTTAAAAATATAATTTAAAATTTTCAAAAATAAAAAATTTAGTTTTTCAAATTTTTTATTTTTTTAGAAATATTTTTTATTTTTTTATTCAATGGATAATTCTACACCTAGACAGTTGACTTTTTTTGTTGCACTTGTTCACAAATTAAGAATAAATTAATTTAAAAAATTTAAAATTTTAATTTTTTTATTTTTTAGATATTTTTGGAATTTTTTATTTTTTTACAACTAGAAAAAAATAATTTTTTAGTTTAAATACTAACAATGATAAATTTACAAATCTGTTGTTTACTAGATATTGCTGGACTTTATTTTTTTATTATTTAAATAAAAAATATTTAAAAATATAATTTAAAATTTTCAAAAATAAAAGTTTAGTTTTTTCAAATTTTTTATTTTTTAGAAATATTTTTTATTTTTTATTCACCGGATAATTCTACACCTAGATAGTTGACTTTTTTTTTGCTGCACTTGTTCACAAATTAAGAATAAATTAATTTAAAAAATTTAAAATTTTAATTTTTTTTATTTTTTAGATATTTTTGGAATTTTTTATTTCTTTTACAATTAGAAAAAAAATATTTTTTTGTTTTAATATTAAAAAAATAAAAAATTTACAGATCTGTTGTTTACTAGATATTATTGGACTTTATTTTTTTATTATTTAAATAAAAAAATTTCTAATATAATTTAAAAATTCAAAAATAAAAAATTTTGTTTTTTCAAATTTTTGATTTTTTTATTCACCGGGTAATTTTACACCTAGACAGTTGACTTTTTTTTACTGCACTTGTTCACAAAATAAGAAGAAATTAATTTAAAAAAATTAAAATTTTAATTTTTTAAATTTTTGGATTTTTTGGAATTTTTTATTTTTTTTACAATTATAAAAATTTTTTTATTTTAAAAATTAAAAAAAAATAAATTTACAGATTTGTTGTTTACTAGATATTGCTGGACTTTATTTTTTTATTATTTAAATAAAAAACATTTAATAATATAATTTAAAAATTTAAAAATAAAAAATTTAATTTTTAAAATTTTTAATTTTTTTAAAAATATTTTTTATTTTTTTATTCATCAGATAATGCTACACCTAGACAGTTGACTTTTTTTGCTGCACTTGTTCACAAATTAAGAATAAATTAATTTAAAAAATTTAATATTTTAATATTTTTATTTTTTTGATTTTTTGGAATTTTTTATTTTATTACAATTAGAAAAATATAATCTTTTAGTTTAAAAATTTAAAAAAATAATAAATTTACAGTTCTGTTGTTTACTAGATATTGTTGGACTTTATTCTTTATTATTTAAATAAAAAACATTTTATAATATAATTTAAAAATTCAAAAATAAAAAATTTAGTTTTTAAAATTTTTATTTTTTAAAAATATTTTTTATTTTTTTATTCACCGGATAATGCTACACCTATACAGTTGACTTTTTTACTGCACTTGTTCACAAATTAAGAGTAAATTAATTTAAAAAATTTAAAATTTTAATTTTTTATTTTATGGATATTTTTGGAATTTTTAATTTTTTTACAATTAGAAAAAAATATTTTTTTAGTTTAAATATTAAAAAAATAAATTTACAGATCTGTTGTTTACTATATATTGCTGGACTTTTTTTTTATTATTTAAATAAAAAACATTTAATAATATAATTTAAAAATTCAAAAAATAAAACTTTTGTTTTCTTAAATTTTTTATTTTTTTAAAAATATTTTTTATTTTTTATTCACCGGATAACGCTACACCTAGACAGTTGACTTTTTTTGCTGCACTTGTTCATGAATTAAGAATAAATTAATTTAAAAAATTTAAAATTTTAATTTTTTTATTTTTTGAATATTTTTGGAATTTTTTATTTTTTTACAATTAGAAAAAAAATATTTTTTTAGTTTAAATATTAAAAAAAATAAATTTACAAATCCGTTGTTTACTAGATATTGTTGGACATTATTTTTTATTATTTAAATAAAAAACATTTAATAATATAATTTAAAAATTAAAAAATAAAAAATTTAGTTTTTTAAAATTTTTATTTTTTAAAAATATTTTTTATTTTTTTATTCACCGGATAATGCTACACCTAGACAGTTGACTTTTTTTTGCTGCACTTGTTCACAAATTAAGAATAAATTAATTTAATAAATTTAAAATTTTAATTTTTTATTTTTTGAATATTGTTGGAATTTTTTATTTTTTTACAATTAGAAAAAATATTTTTTTAGTTTAAATACTAAAAATAATAAATTTACAGTTCTGTTGTTTACTAGATATTGTTGGACATTATTTTTTTATTATTTAAATAAAAAACATTTAATAATATAATTTAAAAATTAAAAAATAAAAAATTTAGTTTTTTAAAATTTTTATTTTTTAAAAATATTTTTTATTTTTTTATTCACCGGATAATGCTACACCTAGACAGTTGACTTTTTTTTGCTGCACTTGTTCACAAATTAAGAATAAATTAATTTAAACATTTTAAATTTTAATTTTTTTAATTTTTTGGATTTTTTTGGAATTTTTTATTTTTTTAGAACTGGGGAAAAAATTTTTAGTCTAAAATTTAAAAAAAGAATAAATCTACAGATCTATTGTTTACTAGATATTGCTGGACTTTTTTATTATTTAAAAAAAAAACATTTAATAATATAATTTAAAAATTAAAAAATAAGCAATTTAGTTTTTTAAAATTTTTAATTTTTTAAAAATATTTTTTATTTTTTATTCACTGGATAATGCTACACCTAAACAATTGACTTTTTTTGCTGCACTTGTTCACAAATTAAGAATAAATTAATTTAAAAAACTTTTAAATTTTATTTTTTTTACTTTTTGGATATTTTTGAAATTTTTTATTTTTTTACAATTAGAAAAAATATTTTTTATTTTAAAAATAAAAAATAATAAATTTACAGATCTGTTGTTTACTAAATATTGCTAGACTTTATTTTTTTTATTATTTAAATAAAAAACATTTAATAATATAATTTAAAAATTCAAAAATAAAAAATTTAGCATTTTAAAATTTTTTATTTTTTTAAAAATATTTTTTATTTTTTTATTCACCGGATAATGCTGCACCTAGACAGTTGACTTTTTTTTGCTACACTTGTTCACAAATTAAGAATAAATTAATATAAAAAATTTAAAATTTAATTTTTTTGGATATTTTTATAATTTTTTTACAATTATATAAAATATTTTTTTTAGTTTAAATGTTAAAAAAATAATAAATTTACAGATCTGTTGTTTACTAGATATTACTGGATTTTATTTTTTATTATTTGAATAAAAAACATTTAATAATATAATTTAAATATTCAAAAAAAATTTAGTTTTTTATTTTTTTATTCACTGGATAATGCTACACCTAGACAGTTGACATTTTTTGCTGCACTTGTTCACAAATTAATAATAAATTAATTCAAAAATTTTAAATTTTAATTTTTTTTAATTTTTTGGATATTTTTTGAATTCTTTATTTTTTTTACAACTGGGAAAAAAATTTTTTAGTCTAAAATTTAACAAAAATAATAAATTTACAGATCTGTTGTTTACTAGATATTGCTGGACTTTTTATATTATTTAAATAAAAACATTTAATAATATAATTTAAAAATTCAAAAATAAGCAATTTAGTTTTTTAAAATTTTTAATTTTTTAAAAATATTTTTTATTTTTTATTCACCAGATAATGCTACACCCAAACAATTGACTTTAATTGCTGCACTTGTTCACAAATTAAGAATAAATTAATTTAAAAAATTTCAAATTTTAATTTTTTTTATTTTTTGTATATGTTTGGAATTTTTTATTTTTTTACAATTAGAAAAAAATATTTTTTTAGTTTAAATATTAAAAAAAATTTACAAATTTGTTGTTTACTAGATATTGCTGGACTTTATTTTTTTATTATTTAAATAAAAACATTTAACAAAATAATTTAAAAATTAAAAATTAAAAAATTATTTTTTTCAAATTTTTTATTTTTTTAAAAATATTTTTTATTTTTTTATTCACCGGATAATTCTATACCTAGACAGTTGATTTTTTTTGCTGCACTTGTTCACAAATTAAGAATAAATTAGTTCAAAAAATTTAAAATATTAATTTTTTTATTTTTTGGAATTTTTTATTTTTTTACAATTAAAAAAATTATTTTTTTAGTTTAAATATTTAAAAAATAAATTTATAGATCTGTTGTCTACTAGATATTGCTGGACTTTTTATTATTATTTAAATAAAAAACATTTAATAATATAATTTAGAAATTCAAAAATAAAAAATTTATTCTTTTAAAATTTTTAATATTTTTAAAAGTATTTTTTATTTTTACTCACCGAATAATGCTACACCAAAACAGTTGACTTTTTTTTTGCTGCACTTGTTCACAAATTAAGAATAAATTAATCTAAAAAATTTAAAATTTTAACTTTTTAATTTTTTTGGATATTTTTGGAATTCTTTATTTTCTTACAACTGGAAAAAAAAATTTTTAGTCTAAAATTTTAAAAAATAATAAATTTATAAATCTGTTGTTTTCTAGATTTTATTGGACTTTTTTTATTATTTAAATAAAAAACATTTAATAATATAATTTAAAAATTCAAAAATTAAAAATTTAGTTTTTTAAAATTTTTAATTTTTTAAAAAATATTTTTTATTTTTTATTCATCGGATAATGCTACACTAAAATAGTTGACTTTTTTTGCTGCACTTGTTCACAAATTAAGAATAAATTAATTTAAAAAATTTCAAATTTTATTTTTTTTATTTTTTGGATATGTTTGGAATTTTTTATTTTTTTACAATTAGAAAAAAATATTTTTTTATTGTAAATATTAAAAAAATTTACAAATTTGTTGTTTACTAGATATTGTTGGACTTTATTTTTTTATTATTTAAATAAAAAAATTTAATAATAAAATTAAAAAATTAAAAAATAAAAAATTTACTTTTTTCCAATTTTTTATTTTTTTAAAAATATTTTTTAGTTTTTTATTCACCGGATAATTCTATACCTAGACAGTGGACTTTTTTTGCTGCACTTGTTCACAAATTAAGAATAAATTAATTTAAAAAAATTAAAATATTAATTTTTAATTTTTTGGATATTTTTGGAATTTTTTATTTTTTTACAATTAGAAAAAACTGTTTTTTTAGTTTAAATATTAAAAAAACAAATTTACAGATCTGTTGTCTACTAGATATTGCTGGACTTTTTATTATTATTTAAATAAAAAATATTTAATAATATAATTTATGAATTCAAAAATAAAAAATTTATTTTTTTAAAATTTTTAATTTTTTTAAAATTAATTTTTATTTTTACTCCCCGGATAATGCTACACCGAAACAGTTGACCTTTTTTGCTGCACTTGTTCACAAATTAAGAATAAATTAATCTAAAACATTTAAAATTTTAACTTTTTAATTTTTTGGATATTTTTGGAATTCTTTATTTTTTACAACTGGAAAAACAATTTTTTTAGTCTAAAATTTAAAAAAAATAATAAATTTATAAATCTGTTGTTTACTAGATTTTACTGAACTTTTTTTTATTATTTAAATAAAAACATTTAATAATATAATTTAAAAATTCAAAATTCAAAAATTTATTTTTTTCAAATTTTTTATTTTTTTAAAAATACTTTTTATTTTTTTATTCACCGGATAATTCTATACCTAGACAGTTGACTTTTTTTTGCTGCACTTGTTGACAAATTAAGAATAAATTAATTTAAAAAATTTAAAATATTAATTTTTTATTTTTTGGATATTTTTGGAATTTCTTATTTTTTTACAATTAGAAAAAATATTTTTTTAGTTTAAATATTAAAAAAATTAAATTTACTGATCTGTTGTCTACTAGATATTGCTGGACTTTTTATTATTATTTAAATAAAAACATTTAATAATATAATTTATAAATTCAAAAATAAAAAATTTAGTTTTTTAAATTTTTTAATTTTTTAAAATTATTTTTTATTTTTACTCACCGGATAATGCTACACCGAAACAGTTGACTTTTTTCTGCTGCACTTGTTCACAAATTAAGAATAAATTAATCTAAAAAATTTAAAATTTTTAATTTTTAATTTTTTTGGATATTTTTGGAATTCTTTATTTTCTTACAACTGGAAAAAAAAATTTTTAGTCTAAAATTTAAAAAAAATAATAAATTTAAAAATCTGTTGTTTACTAGATTTTATTGGACTTTTTTTTATTATTTAAATAAAAAAATTTCATAATATAATTTAAAAATTCAAAAATATGCAATTTTGTTTTTTAAAAATATTTTTTATTTTTTATTCACCGGATAATGCTACACCCAAACAATTGACTTTTTTTGCTGCACTTGTTCACAAATTAAGAATAAATTAATTTAAAAAATTTCAAATTTTAATTTTTTTATTTTTTGGATATGTATGGAATTTTTTATTTTTTTGCAATTAGAAAAAATATTTTTTTAGTTTAAATATTAAAAAAAATTTACAAATTTGTTGTTTACTAGATATTGCTAGACTTTATTTTTTTATTATTTAAATAAAAAACATTTAATAATATAATTTAAAAATTAAAAAATAAAAATTTATTTTTTTCAAATTTTTTATTTTTTTAAAAATATTTTTTATTTTTTTATTCGCCGGATAATTCTATACCTAGACAGTTGACTTTTTTTGCTGCACTTGTTCACAAATTAAGAATAAATTAATTTAAAAAATTTAAAATATTAATTTTTTATTTTTTGGATATTTTTGGAATTTTTTATTTTTTTACAATTAGAAAAAAATATTTTTTTAGTTTAAATATTAAAAAAATAAATTTACCGATCTGTTGTCTACTAGATATTGCTGGACTTTTTATTATTATTTAAATAAAAAACATTTAATAATATAATTTAGAAATTCAAAAATAAAAAATTTAATTTTTTAAAATTTTTAAGTTTTTAAAAGTATTTTTTATTTTTACTCACCGGATAATGCTACACCGAAACAGTTGACTTTTTTTGATGCACTTGTTCACAAATTAAGAATAAATTAATCTAAAAAATTTAAAATTTTTAATTTTTAATTTTTTTGGATATTTTTGGAATTCTTTATTTTTTTACAACTGGAAAAACAATTTTTTAGTCTAAAATTTAAAAAAAATAATAAATTTATAAATCTGTTGTTTACTAGATTTTATTGGACTTTTTTTATTATTTAAATAAAAAATATTTAATAATATAATTTAAAAATTCAAAAATAAAAAATTTATTTTTTTCAAATTTTTTATTTTTTTAAAAATATTTTTTATTTTTTTATTCATCGGATAATTCTATACCTAGATAGTTGACTTTTTTTTGCTGCACTTGTTCACAAATTAAGAATAAATTAATTTAAAAAATTTAAAATATTAATTTTTTATTTTTTGGATATTTTTGGAATTTTTTATTTTTTACAATTAGAAAAAATAGTTTTTTAGTTTAAATATTAAAAAAATAAATTTACCAATCTGTTGTCTACTAGATATTGCTGGACTTTTTATTATTATTTAAATAAAAAACATTTAATAATATAATTTATAAATTCAAAAGTAAAAAATTTAGTTTTTTAAAATTTTTAATTTTTTAAAAATTATTTTTTATTTTTACTCACCGGATAATGCTACACCGAAACAGTTGACTTTTTTTTGCTGCACTTGTTCACAAATTAAGAATAAATTAATCTAAAAAATTTAAAATTTTAACTTTTAAATTTTTTTGGATATTTTTGGAATTCTTTATTTTTTTACAACTGGAAAAACAATTTTTTTTAGTCTAAAATTTTAAAAAAATAATAAATTTATAAATTTGTTGTTTACTAGATTTTACTGGACTTTTTTTTATTATTTAAATAAAAAACATTTAATAATATAATTTAAAAATTCAAAAATAAAAAATTTAT
Source organism: Arachis hypogaea (assembly GCF_003086295.3). Lineage (NCBI taxonomy): Eukaryota > Viridiplantae > Streptophyta > Magnoliopsida > Fabales > Fabaceae > Arachis > Arachis hypogaea. The sequence goes on from NC_092045.1 coordinate 59,254,521, forward strand.
TTTTTCCAAATTTTTTATTTTTTTATTCACCGGATAATTCTATACCTAGACAGTTGACTTTTTTTTGCTGCACTTGTTCACAAATTAAGAATAAATTAATTTAAAAAATTTAAAATATTAATTTTTTATTTTTTGGATATTTTTGGAATTTTTTATTTTTTTACAATTAGAAAAAATATTTTTTTAGTTTAAATATTAAAAAAATTAAATTTACCGATCTGTTGTCTACTATATATTGCTGGACTTTTTATCATTATTTAAATAAAAAACATTTAATAATATAATTTATAAATTAAAAAAATAAAAAATTTAGTTTTTTAAAATTTTTAATTTTTTTAAATTATTGTTTATTTTTACTCACCGGATAATGCTACACCGAAACAGTTGACTTTTTTTGCTGCACTTGTTCACTGATGTGCGGAAAACGATCCGACACAAAACTCACCGGCAAGTATACCGGGTCGCATCAAGTAGTAATAACTCACTTAGAGTGAGGTCGATCCCACAGGGATTGATGGATTAAGCAATTTTAGTGGGTGATTAGTTTAGTCAAGCTAACATTGAGTGAATTGTGTGAAGTGTAACCAACAGAAAGGAAATTAAAAGGAATTTAAATTGCCGAAAGTAAATTGCAGTGAAAGGAAAGAGCAAGAAAGTAAAATAGCTGAAACTTAAATTGTAAGAAAAGTAAATTTCATGAAAAGTAAAGGGGCTGGGGTGCTGGAAATTAAAATTCAACAAGAAAATGTAAAGAGCAATCAAACAGAGAGCTATTTACTATTACTACTCCCTCCTGGAGCCAGCCTCCCTAGTGAAATGAAACCAATGCCTTTATATAGGCTTTTACAAAAATGAAAAAATGAAAACTAAACAAATTACAATTAAAATAAATTCCTAGGCTAATTGATCCTTGTGCCTTTGAGTGATGATAATGGGCTTAGCTTGCTTTGGGTTTGGCCTTTTGGTTTTGAGAAGAAATCTGCATGCGAATTGGACTCTGGAGCATTCACGTTTGAGTCAACGTTTGAGGCAAACGTTGACTCAAACGTCTTTGTGTAAATTATGCAGAATCAGCCATTTTGCTGTCATTGGCGTTTGACCTCACGTTTGAGGTCAAACGTTGGTGCAGGCGTGGGGTTCAAGTCTTGGAACGCTTCTTTGTCCTCAGAACCTTGAGCTTCTTGGAACGCTTCTTGACTCTCTAATCATTGATGCTCAGAACCTTGAGCTTTGAGGGAGTGCTTTTGCACTTGAGCCTAGCCTTGACTTCTAAGTGTTTTGTTTTCAAGCATTTGGCCTGATACATAAACACCACAAGTACTTAGCAAATAAATTGCCATTGGTACTCAGAGCCTTCAGCTTTCTCATTCTTTCCCTTTTTCTTTTCTTGCCTTATTTTGTATTTGCTTCTTCAAGGTTTTCATGATTTCAAAAGATTTCATAAAACGTGCTAGATGACAACTTCAATTAAATAAAGTCTAATGCAATTGAGCAACAATTAATCATACTAGATTCCCAATACTTGTATGCATATGCTAAACTCTTCTTTAATTCCTTGTTTGTTTATGATCATGATGCTTTACTGCTTTTGAACTCACAGAATTCAAGTTGGTAATTATAATGCCACAGCAACATGTTACTAATCAAGATTCAAGCTATGCTTTATTCATACACACATGCATACAGAGAAGGTAAAGACAATCATGCAGTTTATAGTGCTTGAAACAAATGAGAGGAAAAGGAACTTTACAACCTTGTAGTTCATCTTCTCTATTGTTGTCATTTTCCTCCCATTCTCCTCCTTCCCATACCAACTCAAAATGCCTGCTCATCCTTAAGCAACTATTAGAACCGTGGCTATGGGGCTAAGATGGATTATGAATGTTGATGGGTAAATTTTGGTTGAGACAAGAATCTCTCCCAAAACAACACCAATCTAACCGGCAAGTGCACCGGATCGCATCAAGTAATAAAAACTCACGGGAGTGAGGTCGATCCCACAGGGATTGAAGGATTGAGCAATTTTAGTTTAGTGGTTGATTTAGTCAAGCGAATCAAGATTTGGTTGATTGATGGGTAACTTGCAGGATTTAAATTGCATTGAAAGTAAAGAGAACAAGAATTAAATTGCTGAATCTTAAAGAGCAAGAAAGTAAATGGCAGAAACTTAAAGAGCAAGTAATGTAAATTACAAGAATCTTAAATGACAAGAAATGTAAATGGCTTGAAATGTAAAGGGGATTGGGACTTGGATTTGCAGGAATTAAACACAGAAAAGTTAAATTGCATCAAACAGAAAGTAAATGGGAATTGGGGTTGAATCAGACCCAAAACATAAAAGTAAATGAACAAGTAAAGCAAGAAATAGGAAATTGAAAGAATGAATCAAGATCTCAGGACCCAAGAGACTAGAAAACCAAGTCTAGATCTCAATGCCTTCCTAGATCCAACAAGAACAATAGCAATGGAATTGTAAATTGCAAAGAGATTAGATGAAGAAGCAATGAACCGAATTGGAAATTAGATTGCAGTGAAAATCAACAGAGAGATCTAAGGTGAGATTGAAACAGAATTCCTTCAATTCTCTAACCCAAGATCAAGACAAGTGTAATTGAAATTGAAAGCAATTAAACTAAGAAAGTAAAGATCATTCAAGCTCCCAAAACCAAAAGAAAACTCTGAAAACTCAAAAAGGAAGCTCCCTTAATAACTTGAATTCTAGCCTATTTATACACTTTCTTCAATTGATCTTCAATCCTTGAGTTGGGCCTTTGCTCTTGGTGGAATTGGGTTGAAAGAGGCCTTGGTTGATTGCTCTTGAAGTTTGGAGAGAAACCCAAGTGAATCAATTGAACCGGATTTGAGTTTTGCAAAGTTGGATTTAAAGTTAGCCTCAAAGTTAGGGGGCTAACTTTGAGGCCAACTTTTTCTAGCAGCAAACATATTCTGCTGCACTTCACGTTGGTGCCAACGTTAGGGGGCTAACTTTGACCCTAACGTTGGCCTTGCTTTGTATGCTTGTGGCGCCAACGTTAGCCTCCAAGTTAGGGGGCTAACGTTGGCGCAAACGTTGGCAGCCCCTGGGAGTAATCTTCATGCCAACGTTAGCCTCCAAGTTAGGGGGCTAACGTTGGCGCAAACTTTGGCACACCCTGGGAAGAATCTTCATGCCAACGTTAGCCTCCAAGTTAGGGGGCTAACGTTGGCGCAAACGTTGGCACACCCTGGGGAGAATTTCTCATGCCAACGTTAGCCTTCAAGTTAGGGGGCTAACGTTGGCGCAAACTTTGAGTGCCCAGGGAAGAAATTTCAACTTCTCAAGTTAGCCTTCAAGTTAGGGGGCTAACTTTGAGGCTAACTTTTTCACCAAAAGTTTGTGCCAAAGTTTGGGGGCTAACTTCAAGTCCAACTTCATTTATTCCTGGTTCAATTTCACTTGTTTCATTGTTCTCTCTTAGCTTCTAGCATTTCCTTCTTACTTCACCCTTTTCCAAGCTTTCTTCACCTATCATAAATCAACCAAACACATCAAAGCTATGCTCAAAATTATGAGATGATCATTTTATTCTAATATGCACCAATTATGGCATCAAACCTCATGAAATTGCATTGATTTATCTATGGTTAATTCAATCAAAGGAAGCATGAAAATCTCCCTAAATTAGCTTGCTTAAGCCTCAAGAAAGTGCATAATTCAATTAAAAACAAAAGAAAAAGACTAGTGAAACTAGGCTAAGATGACTTGTCATCACAACACCAAACTTAAAGCTTGCTTGTCCCCAAGCAAGAAATGAATTATTAAGAAGAAAGAATGAAATGGAAGAGGGTGTTCATGCTAGCAGAAAGTTATTGATAGTTCATGGGATTTTGTGTGGATATGCACATACTCACTTCTTATTGATTCTTAGGCCTAGAAAGTCTCCTTCAAGCTTCAAGTAACTTATTGCTATGACTTCTCATTATTTCTTTATCCTTGGCTAAATTTTTTTTGTTCAAAGCTTTATTTGAGTGTCATGTGTAGCAAGTTCATTTTCTTTTCTGTATACTTGACACATTATTCACCATGGACACTTGGCTTACCTTTCCTTTTAAACATTGATGCCCAGCACCCTTTTGGTTACTAAATGCCTTGTAGTTAGGTTGCTCTTGATAGTGGATTTTCAGCTGATGATCCCGGATTAGTTAATCCAAGTCACCGAGTGTTAAAGCACTCCAAAGAGCTTAGTAGTCCAAGCAGATCCTAATACACAGACACCACAGGCATATATTTTTAAGGTTCAAGCTATTGGTGTCCAGCTTTGTTTCTTTTTGTTTTCTTTGGTTCTGCCATCTTTTGGCTATCTTTTCTTTTTCTTTCTTTCTTTTTATTTTTCTTTTCTACCAAGGATCTTTATTTAAATGAAATCCATAGACAGTAAGCCACTCTATGCTTAGAATGAGACATTCTAGTTCTTATTTCACTAAAAGTGAGCTATTATCCAATCACACACATACCACCATTTACATTTATTCTACTTCTTTCTAACAATGAACCATCTCACTTCACATTCAAACATTCCTTTTATTGAACTAAAGATGCAGGGGGCAAAACATGCTTCTTGTTAAGTGGAAGTAAACACACAGGCACAATCTTAAACTAGCTTACTTATTTCAAAAGGAAGTTGACTCTGTTTAAACTAAATGAACACTCTGGAAAAATTCACACAAAACGTTTCTTAACAACAAAGGTCAAGTGTATATACAACCTATTGGTTTGCAGTTCTTTTGTTCATCCTTTTGTTGTGCCTCTTTTTGAATCATGATGCCAACTTCCTTGTCACTTCCTCTGATTCAACATTTTGACTCTGGGCGGACTTTTATGTTCTTGCTAATTGCTTCTTCCTTAAATTGTTTTTGGTGTGTAACACCAAACTTAGTTCCCTGCAATGCATGTTAATTATTCAACATTTTTATTTGAAAAAGCTATGAAAAGAAAACTACCTCAGGTTGGGTTGCCTCCCAACAAGCGCTCTTTTATTGTCATTAGCTTGACATTTTTCCATTTTTTCAAGAGGGTTGTAGGTTCTGGACCTCTTTTTCCTTGTCCCATTGTCCTCCCAAGTACAACTTTGCTCTGTGACCATTTACTGTGAATTGATTCTTTGTTGCCTCATCAAGCAGTTCAATACTTCCATAGGGAAAAACCTTTGTCACCACGTATGGTCCAGTCCACTTAGACCTTAGTTTGCCAGGGAAAATTTTAAGCCTTGAATTGTATAGGAGCACTTGCTGTCCTGGCTTGAATTCCTTCTTTGTGATCTTCTTGTCATGCCACCTCTTAGCTCTCTCCTTGTATATCTTGGCACTTTCATAAGCGTCTAGCCTGAATTCATCTAATTCATTTAGTTGTAACAACCTTTTCTCTCCTGCAGCTTGGGAATCAAGGTTAAGGAGTTTAGTAGCCCAAAAAGCTTTATGTTCAAGCTCTACAGGAAGGTGGCAGGATTTGCCATATAGAAGCTGAAAGGGTGACTTGCCAATAGGAGTTTTAAAAGCTGTCCTATATGCCCATAATGCATCCTCTAGCTTTCTGGCCCAATCTTTTCTTGTGATTCCCACTGTTTTCTCTAGGATCTTCTTCAATTCCCTATTTGCCAATTCAGCTTGGCCGTTAGTCTGAGGGTGGTATGGTGTGGCTACCTTGTGGATTACTCCATATTTGTGGAGGAGTTTTTCCATCTGTTTGTTGCAAAAGTGACCCCCACCATCACTAACAAGCCCCTTGGGTACTCCATATCTTGTGAAAATGTGTTTCTTTAGGAATTGAAGGACAATTTGCGCATCACAGGTAGTTGTGGCTATTGCTTCCACCCACTTTGAGACGTACTCCACTGCTACCAAGATGTATCTGAAAGAATAGGAGGGAGGAAAGGGTCCCATGAAGTCAATTCCCCATAGATCGAACAATTCTAACTCCAAGATGAAGTTTTGAGGCATCTCATTTCTTCTTGTTAACCCTCCTGTTTTCTGACATTTATCACATTGGTGAACATATTCTCTGGCATCTTTGAAGATGGTTGGCCAATAGAAGCCACTTTGTAGTACTTTAGCAGCTGTTTTTTCTGGGCCAAAGTGTCCACCATAAGCTGAGCCATGACAATGCCACAAGATATTCCTTATTTCACTCTCGGGAATGCACCTTCTGATTACTCCATCTGAGCATCTTTTGAATAGGAAGGGTTCATCCCATGAAAATTTCCTTGCTTCATTGATTAACCTCTTAACTTGTTGCTTAGAAAACTCTTGAGGTATTTTCCTTCCAACTTTGTAGTTGGCTATGTCAGCAAACCAAGGTGTTTGCTGGATCTGCATGAGGTGTTCATCTGGGAAGCTTTCATTCACGGGTTGAGAAGCCTTTTGAGTTGTTTCATGTGGTAACCTTGACAAATGATCAGCAACCTTGTTTTCAGTGCCCTTCCTATCTCTTATCTCAATGTCAAATTCTTGTAGGAGCAATATCCACCTGATGAGTCTTGGTTTAGCATCCTGCTTTGACATCAAATACTTAAGTGCAGCATGATCAGTATAAACCACAACTTTGGATCCTATCAAGTATGATCTAAACTTATCAAATGCATACACTACAGCTAGCAACTCCTTCTCTGTTGTGGTGTAATTTCTTTGGGCATCATTTAACACTTTACTTGCATAATATATAACATGATGCAGATTTCCTTTCTTCTGCCCAAGTACAGCACCAATTGCAAGATCACTAGCATCACACATGAGTTCAAAAGGTAATTCCCAATCTGGAGGTGTGATGATTGGTGCTGTTGTGAGTTTCTGTTTTAAAGTTTCGAAGGCATGCTGGCAGTTTTCATCAAACACAAAAGGATTATCAAGAATCAAAAGATTACTTAAAGGTTTGGCTATTTTTGAAAAGTCTTTGATAAACCTTCTATAAAATCCGGCATGTCCCAAGAAACTTCTAACAGATTTCACATTAATTGGTGCAGGGAGTTTTTCTATTATCTCAACCTTTGCCTTATCAACCTCTATACCTTTTCTTGAAACTTTATGGCCAAGGACAATTCCTTCGGGTACCATGAAATGGCATTTTTCCCAGTTTAAAACTAAGTTAGTTTCTTGGCATCGTTTCAAGACAAGGGTTAAATGGTTCAGGCAAGCATTAAAATTATCACCAAAAACAGAGAAGTCATCCATGAAAACCTCTAGAAATTTTTCAACCATATCAGAAAAAATGGATAGCATACACCTTTGAAATGTGGCAGGGGCGTTGCAAAGCCCAAAGGGCATCCTTCGGTATGCAAAGACTCCAAATGGGCATGTAAAGGCCGTCTTTTCTTGGTCCTTGGGGTCCACCACTATTTGATTATACCCAGAGTATCCATCCAAAAAGCAATAATAGGCATGACCGGCCAACCGTTCCAACATCTGGTCAATGAATGGAAGAGGGAAATGGTCTTTTCTGGTGGCATCATTCAATCTTCTATAGTCTATGCACATCCTCCATCCAGTCACTGTTCTAGTAGGGATCAACTCATTTTTTTCATTGGTGATGACCGTCATTCCTCCTTTCTTTGGTACAACCTGAACCGGGCTCACCCATGGGCTGTCAGATATTGGGAAAATTATCCCTGCATTCCACAATTTCATTACTTCTTTTTGGACAACTTCCTTCATTGTAGGATTTAGCCTTCTTTGAGGTTGAACTACTGGTTTGGAATTGTCTTCTAAGAGGATTTTATGCATACACACTGTAGGGCTGATTCCTTTCAGGTCATCAATGGTCCATCCTAAAGCATCCTTGTGAGCCTTGAGTACATTAAGAAGCTCTCCCTCTTCCTTCTTTGTCAGGGATGAATTAATGATCACTGGAAAACTCTCTGATGCACCCAAAAATGCATATTTGAGATGGGGAGGTAATGGTTTCAGTTCTTGTTTCCATACTTCTTCCTTCCTGTCCTGTTTCTCATCTTCAATGAAGGTCTCAGCCACTTGTTCTTCTGTTGCATCTTGATTTCCTTCTTCCTCCTGAGAACTTTCTTCCAGTATTTCTTTCACCAAACTCTCTATCATATCCACTTTGACATAGTCCTCTTGCTCAGGGATGTTTTGCATTGACTTGAAAACATTTATGATCATTTGTTCATCATGGACCCTGAAGATCATCTCTCCTTTTTCTACATCAATGATGGCTCTTGCTGTGTGTAAAAATGGCCTTCCCAAAATGATAGAGTCACTCCCTTCCTCTTCAGTATCCAAAATCACAAAATCTGCTGGGAAGATAAATTCCCCAATCTTCACCAACAAATTTTCCACAATTCCATTGGGTGTCTTAATGGATCTGTCAGCCATAACTAGTGACATCCTGGTGGGTTTGAGCTCTTCTATATCAAGCTTTCTCATCATTGAAAGAGGCATTAAATTGATGCTGGCACTGACGATTGGATTTTTGACGGTTTAGAATTTCTCAAATAAAATCTCGTCGAAGTATAGTTTCTAAACCAAGCAATAATCCTTTCATACAAAAAGTTGTTTGTCACTAAAACAAACCCCTAAATTTAATAACCGAAGTATTGAAACCTCGGGTCATTCTCCCTAGGAATTACAATAAAGTGTCTTGTTATTGGTTGAGTTATTTTGGGGTTTTGATATGAAGCATGAAAGATAAATGGCAAGAAAGTAAACTAAGGCCTAAAAAGGTCTTGGCAAGGGTTGGTGGTCAAGGATCTCTATCCTAATCACTAACCACAATATGAGAATTGGCAAGGATTAATCTCATTAAGTCATCCTCTAACTAGTAGTAAAGGAAAGTCAAATGAGCTATATTAATCCTAGTCCATAAGTCCTAACTCTCCACTAATTCAATTAGTGAGAACTAGAGTCAATGGCTCCCAATCATCAATCTCTTGGACATTAGTAACTCAAGAGGTCCTAAGTTACCTTTCCAAGCCAAGAGTATAAAATCCTACTCTAAAATCCAACCAAGCATTTCATCAAACACTTGGAAGGCATAAAAGGAAAGCATAGTAAAATTGCAAGAGAAGTAAATCTACACTACTCAATTGCAAGGAATTAAACAACAACAAATCAAAAGAAACACAATTATTATGATTTACCTTTTATTGAATTGGAAGAAAATGGAAGGAGCAATACTAGATCTACAACAAAATGTAAGAACAACATAAAGGAAATTACAACAAAAGAATAGAAGAAGCATGAATATAACTACAAAGAAATTGAGAAGAGAGAAGTAGAAGAAGATGAATCTAAATCTAAATCTAAGAACTAAACCTAATCCTAATCCTAATTCTAGAGAGAAGTGAGAGCTTCTCTCTCTAGAAACTACTTCTAAACTAATCCTAATGTGTGTGTATGAGTTGGAATGTGAGATTCTCCCCTTTGGTCTTCAATCCTTGGCTTTAAATAGCATTTTTGGCGCCAAAGTTGGTTGCAATTGGGCCCCACAACCCTTCAGAATTCGTTGGTTGCGAATTCATTAAAAAATCATAAACCAGCAGCGACGCGTACGCGCACAGCACGCGTACGCGTCCATGGGGTAATTCGCAGGTGCGCGCAAGCGCCAGGTGCGCGCGCGCGTCCATGGGCGAGTCCAACTTCTTTGACTTTTCATGATTTCTCCACTTTGCATGCTTTCCCTCTTCACTCCTTTGATCCATTCCTAGCCTTTTCAATCTGAAATCACTAACAAACATACCAAGGCATCTAGTGGAATCAAAGGGAGATTAAAACCATCAAATTAAGGGTTGAAAAGCATGTTTTCACATCTAAGCACAAATAAGGAGACAATCACAAAACCATGCTATTTCATTGAATAAATGTGGGTAAAAGGTCATACAATCTCTTAAAATTAATACAAGATAAACCGTCAAAACGGGGTTTGTCAACCTCCCCACACTTAAACCAAGCATGTCCTCATGCTTAAACTAAGGATGAAGTAAAGGTATGGCATTTATTTAATGGAACTAACTAAATGCAATCTACCTATATGCAACTATCTACATGAATGCAATTGCTTGGTCAAAATAAATCAATTCCCAAGAAGCACATATGCACTAGGGCTAAGGACTAGCAAGTCTAATCCACAATTGAATTGAGTTATTAAATATTTTACGAACTTGCATGAAGAGATGATCATAGGCGAAAACATGTAATTGAGCATCAAACCCTCACCGGATGTGTTTGCACTCTATTCGCTCAAGTGTTTAGGGTTGAGTCTCTCAATTCTCCCCTAATCATGCTTTCCAAGATTTGTTCTTCTTCTAACAATCGACATATATTTTATGCATGCATACAAGTATCATGAGGTCTTTTCTTTGGTTGTAATGGGGCTAGGGTCAAGGTAGGATGCATATTTGGTCAAGTGAGCTTGAATTTTGAATCTTTGATAAGCTTAGACTTCCCACCTAACCTATGACATCCTATACAATTAAGTTCTAACCTAACTACCCATTCTTCACTTTTTCACATACTCATGCATTTTCTTTTCATTTCACAACACTCATGCATTGATTTTATTGAGCTACACTTTGCTTTGGGGCATTTTGTCCCCTTTTTATTTCTTTCTTTTTCTTCTTTTTCTTTCTTTTTCTATTTTTTTCTTTTTCTTTTCTTTTTTTTTTCTTTTGTTTTTCTCATTTTTTTTTCTATGTACAAGAGCATCAATGCATAAGGTCTATACATTTGGTCAATACATGAGTATGTACCCAATTTCCAATATTTTCAATAATAATACAAAACTACCCTTTTATTCACCCAATGTCCCAAGGTTCCCACACTTGAATGGTACTCACACACACTAGCCTAAGCTAATCAAAGATCTAAATAAGGACATTTATTGTTTTCCGCTTTAAGGCTTGTAATGTGCTAAATTAAGAACAAGTGGGTTAAGCGTAGGCTCAAATTGGCTAACAAAGGAATATAAAAGGTTGGCTATTTGGGTAAGTGAGCTAAATGAAATGATGGCCTCAATCATATAAATGCATGAATACACAAAATAATGGACATAAAGGATCAAACAAATCGAAGATTGCATTCATAGAAAGAGAATAATGCACACAAGAAAGGAAAATAAGTGGTTATAGGATGTAACCACACCAATAGGCTCAAAACTCACTTGCTTGTGTTCTTAGCTCAAAAACCACGTTCCACAATATATATAATTCAAGCAAGTTTAATGAAAAGTTTTCACTCAAATCAATTGATGTTCCCTATAGATAGAATTCTTGAAAAATTTCATTATTTTGACTAAGCTTATTGTGTATATGTATGCAAAAAAATAAGAAAATGCAAGTAAAAATCCTAAAATCCTAGAATGGAATGCAAAAGTGTTGGAATTAGAAACTTGTCACCCAAAATCGCCGACCGGTCGGACGACCTCCCCACACTTAAAAGTTTGCACCGTCCTCGGTGCACTCAAAGATGAGCAAGGGGGTACGGCGACTCTCCGGATTGCTACGTGTTCTTGGTCTTGCTTCCATGTTTGCTTGTGGTGCATTGTTCATGAAAAACAAAAATATAACACCATAAGATGAGACAATACAAAATCAAGGAAGCATACTTTGTTGGAATGAGGTAAATCACTAGAATTGAGTGAGTGAATTAGTGTGACATTAATGACAAATAGGTGTGTGAATTCTAAATTGCGCGGTTTAGAACACACATTAGCATAAAAGTTATATCACAAAAGAAGCATGCACTTTACTCATTCTAGTATGCTTGAGATGCTTTAAGTAAACTTGTAAGGTAAAACAAGCATTAAAGAAGCATGAAAGCATTCAAGTCAAACATATGGATGGATATAATCATGAAATACAATGCATTAAGGTAAATGCTCAACATCATCCATCAAGAAGTTGCCTAATCACAAAATAAGGCTCAAATCACATGGTGGCCAAATCATGTAATTCAAGAAGAGTTACAAGTTCGAAGGCAATTCTCATCACTTGGTATTTTCCAAAAGATAAGCATGAAAAACTCAAGACCAAGTAGTAATATATAACCTCAATCATAGGATCCAACAGAGATTATCTAAAAACATTAATGCTAAATTAGCATTTAGGCAATAAGGGAGAAGCAATGCATAGTAAACAAAGTCAATAATCCAACACCATTATTGAAATGACACTTAGAAAAAAAAAACGAAAACATGCTATAGAAACAAATGAAAATGGAAAGAGTAGAAGTATGTGAATGCAGTGAGCAAAAGAAAATGGAAGATGAGAAAAAAAACTCTTTTTCTTTTTTTTTTTTTTTTTTTTACCGACGCGTGCGCGTCATGCACGTTTACGCGTCGATGGGTATATTGGTCAAGGGACGCGTACGCGCCAGGTGCGCGCACGCGTGCGTCGAGTTAGGCCGGAGGCATAGTGTCGGCCCAAGTCTGGCACAACTCTCGGGTAAAAGTACCGGGGGTGCAGATTGTGCAATCGACGCACGCGCGCACAGTGCGCGTGCGCGTGCATTGCGAATTTAAGATGATGTGCGCGTACGCGCCAGGTGCGCGCACGCGTGCATAGGCTTGTGCCTTAGGCCCAATGTTCGCACAGTGCAGGCCTAACGCTCGGGTTTTTGGCTGGGGTTGAATTTTTTTGCATCCACGCGTACGCGTACAGTGCGCGTCCGCGTGGATGGTCGAAAATGCTCAGGTGCGCGTCCGCGTCATGTGCGCGAACGCGTGGATGGTGTCTATTTTTCAAAAATTTTTTTTTTCAAGTTCTTGCACCAATCCAAGCATTCCAAACCTCCAAACAGCTACCAAAACACCCTAAAACCTTATTTATCATATTATACTTCTAACTAAACTTAACAAACCAATAAAAACATGAAATTAAACTAATTCTTACCAATATTTACAAAAGAGAAAATGAAAAGATTTTTACCATGGTGGGGTGCCTCCCACCTAGCACTTTTATTTATTGTCCTTAAGTTGGACTTATGGGGAGCTTCTTATCAAGGTGGCTTGTGCTTGTATTCATCTTGGAACTCCCACCAATGCTTGGTTCTCCATTGTGCCCCAAGATTCTTTATGGATTGAGCCAAGTGTTGATGGAGTTCTTCACAAGCTTGGGGCTCCCAAAGTTGATCCTCTTCTTGTGATCCGGGGTCCCACACTTTGTTTTCACACCCGTCTTGAGGTTGATCATCATTATTAGTCCAACCGGGTGGTGAATAAGGCGAATTCTCTATAAAGTGCCCAACAATCCTTCTAGACCCATCTATTTGAGCACTACTCCAACCTTTATATCTCATGTTTGATGCATCAACCATAATGAGCCTTGATTTGCAACGCCAACCACGAAACATCGTTCGCTTACGCTTCGTCCCACAAAGCATCCTAAGTTGACCATCCGTTTCAAGCAAGCCATACTCAAGTGGGACAATAAAGCTAATAGAAATGAACTTTACCCACTCAAGTGAGGGAGTAGATGGCAACCTAGGCAAAGATGCTTTCAATGATCTTGACAAAGCGTATTCCACTCCCATTCTTCTATTTCTAAGGACTTCCACCTCTTCACAAGATTTCTCCAATTCAATCCTTTGTTCATTAATACTATCTAAGCCTTTTCCCTTAATCAAACTATAATTGGGAGGGTGAAAGAAGTTTACCTCCACAACATTTTCAAATGCACCGGGAGAAGGTTCTTCAAGTTCAAAGGATTCTCCACCACTAGGACTTGATGCTTGATCTTCATCACCAAGGGAACTCAATTCTTTCTCTATCCCATCCAAGTCTTCATATGGAATATGCCTTGGAAGGTGTGCACTTTCCTCCCTAGCATCAATTTCAATCATCTTGGAGGGGTTTTCTTCAACTCTATGTTCCCATGGAGGCTCCACATCTCCTAAGTCCTCTACCACTTCTTCCTTGTCTTCAACAATTAAAGCTTCCTCCAATTGTTCCAATACAAAGCAACTTCCTTCATTTCCCACCGGAGTTTTCAATCTCTCCTTCATGCTATGCTCTTCTTGAGCCATGGGAGTTCCTTGAGTGTTCAAGCATTGGGAGGCTAATTGATTTGTTACCGCATCCAAGGCGGCCATGAAATTTTGCACATCCCTTTTCATCTATTCTTGTCCTTGAGCAAGAACACTAAGGGTTTCATCCATTAGAGGTTGGGGTGGGTGGAAGGGTTCATCATTTTGGGGGAAGGGTTCATAGTAGGAAGATGGTTCTTCTTGGTAGAGTTGTGGTGGTTCAATATTTTCTACCCTTTCCACTTGTTGCACAACACACTCCATGGTTGCTTGAAATTGATCCAATGCTTCCTTGAGATGATCCCTTGACTCTTGTTCCTCTTGGATGTCATGAGTAGGATCATAGGGCTCTTGGATTGAAGGACATAAGTGTTATTCCATGGGAGGTTGTGGTGGAAAGTAGTATTCATCTTGTGGTTGGAAATTTTCATATGTTGGAGGTGGTTCATCTTGGTCATGGTATGGGGTTGGCTCTTGAAAGGGTTGATATTGTGGTGGTTCCATATATGGCTCATATGGCTCAAAAGTTGGTTGGTGTGATGGATATGGATTAGGGTCATATGAAGGTGGTTGGTAAGAAGGGGCTTGTGAGTATAGTTGCGGCTCATGTTGAGGATATGGTTCATAGGCATATGGTGGTGGCTCTTGAAAATCACAAGGTGGTTCACCATAGCCATTGGGTTGGTATGCATCATAGAATGGCTCTTCTTCATAGTGCATTGGTGGAGGAGGTTGTTGCCATGAAGATTGATCATATGCATATGGCTCCTCCCACCTTTGATTGTTCCATCCTTGATACATCTCTCCATTGTAATCTCCACTTCCTACAACATAGTTGTAATCACACTCATAGCCAAAATGAGAATTCATGATAGCAAGAGGAAAATGAAAACAAAATCAAATAAGAAGCAAGGAAATTAAATCCTAAAACTAGCAAGAGCTAACAAAAGCAAACATATTCACAATATTCACATATATACAATAACCAATAACACAACACCATTGCAATTCCCCGGCAACGGCGCCATTTTGACGATTGGATTTTTGACGGTTTAGAATTTCTCAAATAAAATCTCGTCGAAGTATAGTTTCTAAACCAAGCAATAATCCTTTCATACAAAAAGTTGTTTGTCACTAAAACAAACCCCTAAATTTAATAACCGAAGTATTGAAACCTCGGGTCGTTCTCCCTAGGAATTACAATAAAGTGTCTTGTTATTGGTTGAGTTATTTTGGGGTTTTGATATGAAGCATGAAAGATAAATGGCAAGAAAGTAAACTAAGGCCTAAAAAGGTCTTGGCAAGGGTTGGTGGTCAAGGATCTCTATCCTAATCACTAACCACAATATGAGAATTGGCAAGGATTAATCTCATTAAGTCATCCTCTAACTAGTAGTAAAGGAAAGTCAAATGAGCTATATTAATCCTAGTCCATAAGTCCTAACTCTCCACTAATTCAATTAGTGAGAACTAGAGTCAATGGCTCCCAATCATCAATCTCTTGGACATTAGTAACTCAAGAGGTCCTAAGTTACCTTTCCAAGCCAAGAGTATAAAATCCTACTCTAAAATCCAACCAAGCATTTCATCAAACACTTGGAAGGCATAAAAGGAAAGCATAGTAAAATTGCAAGAGAAGTAAATCTACACTACTCAATTGCAAGGAATTAAACAACAACAAATCAAAAGAAACACAATTATTATGATTTACCTTTTATTGAATTGGAAGAAAATGGAAGGAGCAATACTAGATCTACAACAAAATGTAAGAACAACATAAAGGAAATTACAACAAAAGAATAGAAGAAGCATGAATATAACTACAAAGAAATTGAGAAGAGAGAAGTAGAAGAAGATGAATCTAAATCTAAATCTAAGAACTAAACCTAATCCTAATCCTAATTCTAGAGAGAAGTGAGAGCTTCTCTCTCTAGAAACTACTTCTAAACTAATCCTAATGTGTGTGTATGAGTTGGAATGTGAGATTCTCCCCTTTGGTCTTCAATCCTTGGCTTTAAATAGCATTTTTGGCGCCAAAGTTGGTTGCAATTGGGCCCCACAACCCTTCAGAATTCGTTGGTTGCGAATTCATTAAAAAATCATAAACCAGCAGCGACGCGTACGCGCACAGCACGCGTACGCGTCCATGGGGTAATTCGCAGGTGCGCGCGCGCGTCCATGGGCGAGTCCAACTTCTTTGACTTTTCATGATTTCTCCACTTTGCATGCTTTCCCTCTTCACTCCTTTGATCCATTCCTAGCCTTTTCAATCTGAAATCACTAACAAACATATCAAGGCATCTAGTGGAATCAAAGGGAGATTAAAACCATCAAATTAAGGGTTGAAAAGCATGTTTTCACATCTAAGCACAAATAAGGAGACAATCACAAAACCATGCTATTTCATTGAATAAATGTGGGTAAAAGGTCATACAATCTCTTAAAATTAATACAAGATAAACCGTCAAAACGGGGTTTGTCAGGCACCAAGGTCACAGAGAGCTTTGTTGAGATTTGTTTTTCCAATGGTGCACGACACTACAAAACCCCCCGGATCTTTGAGTTTTGGTGGAATACCTCGTTAAATCACAGCGCTGCATTCCTCAGTGAGTAATATGGTTTCCTTCTCAAGCCAACTTCTTTTCTTATTGATGAGCTCTTTCAAAAATTTTGCATACAAAGGCATCTGCTCAAGTGCTTCAGCTAGAGGGATATTGATTTCTAGCTTCTTGAAGGTTTCAAGGAATTTGTGGAACTGTTGGTCCTTAACCTCTTTATTGAATCTCTGAGGATATGGCAGTGGGGGTGTGATGCTCTTTCCTATTTGCTACTGTCCTTGAGTCTTTTCCCTTGAGCTATGTGGCTGGTTGTCCTTCTCCTTGAGTTTCTCAGTGCTTTTGTTTGGCATCTCCTCTTGATCTAGTGCTTCATCTCCCTTCATTTGCTTTTTGGCTTGATCTGCTTTTGTTTGCTTCTCATCCTCTGTTGGTTCTTTGATGCTCTCTTTTTGCTTCTTTGTAGTGTCATTGTTGCTCATCAATATTCTCCCACTTATCAATTGGATTGCCTTGCATTCCTCTTTGGGATTTGGGATTGTGTCACTAGGCAGTGAGCTTGAAGGTCTCTCAATAGAGATTTGCTTGGAGATTTGCCCTATCCGCCTCTCTAGGCTTTTTATTGATGCTTATTGGTTTTTGGTTGCCATTTCCTGATATTTCATCATTTTGTCCATCAAGGCCTCCAAGTTTGTGAGTCTTTGGGATTCAGGTGGTGCTTGTGGTGGGTTGTGAGTTGTAGGTGGTGGATGGTGGGCATTTTGGTTCATGGGTTGGTTATTGGATTGGTATTGGTTGAGGTTGGGGTAGTTGTTTTGAAGTTTCCTGTAGGTGTTTTGGTTGGTTTGATGCTGGTTGTAATTTTGGTTGTTTCTTGGGTTGTTTTGGTTTGAGTTCCTCTGCCATGGTTGTTGGTGGTTTTGAGTGTCTCCCCATCTGAGGTTGGGGTGATTCTTCCATGAGGGGTTGTATGTATCACCATAAACTTCATTTGAATTAGAATGCATGTACTGAACTTGTTCTTGCTGTGGCTCTTCTTGAACTTCTTCATTTTGTCCCCATGTGGTTGATGGTTGGCTAGTGTTGACTGCTGCAACTTGGAGGCTGTCAATCCTCTTGGTCATTTGCTCAAATTGTTGTTGAATTTGCTGCTGCATTAATTTGTTTTGAGCCAGGATTGAATCCACTCCTTCTAGCTCCATTACTCCTCTTCTTTGTGATGGTTGGTGGCTTCTTTGATGAGCAAAGAAGTACTGGTTGTTGGCCACCATATCAATAAGTTCTTGAGCCTCTTCTGCAGTTTTCATGAGTTGCAAGGAACCTCCAGCTGAGTGATCCAAGGATTCCTGAGACTTCAGTGTTAAGCCTTCATAGAAGTTTTGCAACTTCTCCCATTCATTAAACATGTTAGAGGGACATTTTCTGACTAGAGCTTTGTACCTCTCCCATGCCTCATAGATGGGTTCAGTCTCCATTTGAGTGAATGTTTGTACCTCGGCCTTCAACCTTATAACCCTTTGTGGTGGATAGAACTTGGCAAGGAACTTGGTTACCAAATCATCCCAGTTGTTGATGCTGTCTCTTGGGAATGATTCCAACCATTGAGTGGCCTTGTCCCTAAGAGAGAATGGGAACAGCATCAATTTGTAACTGTCAGGAGGCACACCATTAGTTTTGACTGTGTTGCATATCCTCAGGAATGTGGATAAATGTTGGTGTGGGTCTTCAAGTGATCCTCCACCAAAAGAGCAATTGTTCTGAACTAAAGTGATGAGTTGTGGCTTAAGTTCAAAATTGTTTGCATTGACATTTGGAGCCAAGATGCTGCTTCCACAATGTCTAGGATTGGCAAAGGTATAGGAAGCCAATACTCTCCTCTGGGGTGGGTTTTCATTATTGTTCTCTGCTCCCCCAGGTGGGTTAGTTGAATGTTCCTCCATATCTTGAAATTCTTCGTCTGATTCCTCTTCTCCAACAATATTCTTCCCTCTCTCAGCTCTTATTATCCTCCTGAGAATCCTTTCATCTTGTTCATGAAAATTTAGTGCGTTTCTTCTTGTACCTGACATACAAGCATATCATGAGGAATGCACAAACCAATGATACTTCAATCTACTGCTAAATTGAAGTTTTAGTTAGTTTAAGCAAATAAACAAACAGTTAGTGGGTTAATCAAAAATAAAGAAAAAGTGCTTGATCTAAATTACCACCTCACTTAATAATTGTCAATCTAATCAATCCCCGGCAACGGTGCCAAAAACTTGATGGGTAAATTTTGGTTGAGACAAGAATCTCTCCCAAAACAACACCAATCTAACCGGCAAGTGCACCGGGTCGCATCAAGTAATAAAAACTCACGGGAGTGAGGTCGATCCCACAGGGATTGAAGGATTGAGCAATTTTAGTTTAGTGGTTGATTTAGTCAAGCGAATCAAGATTTGGTTGATTGATGGGTAACTTGCAGGATTTAAATTGCATTGAAAGTAAAGAGAACAAGAATTAAATTGCTGAATCTTAAAGAGCAAGAAAGTAAATGGCAGAAACTTAAAGAGCAAGTAATGTAAATTGCAAGAATCTTAAATGACAAGAAATGTAAATGGCTTGAAATGTAAAGGGGATTGGGACTTGGATTTGCAGGAATTAAACACAGAAAAGTTAAATTGCATCAAACAGAAAGTAAATGGGAATTGGGGTTGAATCAGACCCAAAACATAAAAGTAAATGAACAAGTAAAGCAAGAAATAGGAAATTGAAAGAATGAATCAAGATCTCAGGACCCAAGAGACTAGAAAACCAAGTCTAGATCTCAATGCCTTCCTAGATCCAACAAGAACAATAGCAATGGAATTGTAAATTGCAAAGAGATTAGATGAAGAAGCAATGAACCGAATTGGAAATTAGATTGCAGTGAAAATCAACAGAGAGATCTAAGGTGAGATTGAAACAGAATTCCTTCAATTCTCTAACCCAAGATCAAGACAAGTGTAATTGAAATTGAAAGCAATTAAACTAAGAAAGTAAAGATCATTCAAGCTCCCAAAACCAAAAGAAAACTCTCTGAAAACTCAAAAAGGAAGCTCCCTTAATAACTTGAATTCTAGCCTATTCATACACTTTCTTCAATTGATCTTCAATCCTTGAGTTGGGCCTTTGCTCTTGGTGGAATTGGGTTGAAAGAGGCCTTGGTTGATTGCTCTTGAAGTTTGGAGAGAAACCCAAGTGAATCAATTGAACCGGATTTGAGTTTTGCAAAGTTGGATTTAAAGTTAGCCTCAAAGTTAGGGGGCTAACTTTGAGGCCAACTTTTTCTAGCAGCAAACATATTCTGCTGCACTTCACGTTGGTGCCAACGTTAGGGGGCTAACTTTGACCCTAACGTTGGCCTTGCTTTGTATGCTTGTGGCGCCAACGTTAGCCTCCAAGTTAGGGGGCTAACGTTGGCGCAAACGTTGGCAGCCCCTGGGAGTAATCTTCATGCCAACGTTAGCCTCCAAGTTAGGGGGCTAACGTTGGCGCAAACTTTGGCACACCCTGGGAAGAATCTTCATGCCAACGTTAGCCTCCAAGTTAGGGGGCTAACGTTGGCGCAAACGTTGGCACACCCTGGGGAGAATTTCTCATGCCAACATTAGCCTCCAAGTTAGGGGGCTAACGTTGGCGCAAACTTTGAGTGCCCAGGGAAGAAATTTCAACTTCTCAAGTTAGCCTTCAAGTTAGGGGGCTAACTTTGAGGCTAACTTTTTCACCAAAAGTTTGTGCCAAAGTTTGGGGGCTAACTTCAAGTCCAACTTTATTTATTCCTGGTTCAATTTCACTTGTTTCATTGTTCTCTCTTAGCTTCTAGCATTTCCTTCTTACTTCACCCTTTTCCAAGCTTTCTTCACCTATCATAAATCAACCAAACACATCAAAGCTATGCTCAAAATTATGAGATGATCATTTTATTCTAATATGCACCAATTATGGCATCAAACCTCATGAAATTGCATTGATTTATCTATGGTTAATTCAATCAAAGGAAGCATGAAAATCTCCCTAAATTAGCTTGCTTAAGCCTCAAGAAAGTGCATAATTCAATTAAAAACAAAAGAAAAAGACTAGTGAAACTAGGCTAAGATGACTTGTCATCAAATGTCTTACACAATGAAATGTTAGTAACACATGTGTTTCAAGCAAGCAGAATTAAAGATATGAGGGCACAGAGAAATAGAGACATTATTTTTGCAAATATAAGTTGGTGTGCATGATACATTGCATAAAAGTATAAGTGGCACACCAAACTTAGTGTGACACTTTCTCTTGGAATTGATGCAAGTATCCAATAAAGATTGGAAGCAAATTTTTGTTGCATAGCAACACCAAACTTAGAATGCAACCATATGTCAATTTATTTAAACTAAAACTAGATGAAACTGTTATATGTTAAATACAATCACCAAGCAAAGAATCTGTCATGAATAAGGATCTCTTGGTGATGTATTAACAAAAACAGTTAATAAAAACAATCATTAAAAACAAGAAAATGACTCAAACAAAAGGAAAACTAAAATTGTCTAACTAAATGAAAGATAACATTGCAAAGGCATTATGATTATGCAGACAAGTGGTGTTGCTGGATGATTTGCATAAAAAATATAAGTGGCACACCAAACATAGAATCTTAGTGTATCACTTCCATGTAAAATTGATGCAATCATCCAAAGAGATTGAAAACAAATTGTTGTAGGGCAACACCAAACTTAGAATGTGATCATATGCCAATTTATTGAAATTTAAACACAGCGAAGAAAGAGAATAAACCAAACAGTGAAATGAAATGTTACCTAAGGTTGGGTTGCCTCCCAACAAGCGCTCTTTTAGTGTCATTAGCTTGACATATTGTTCTTCACTTTCTTCCTCTTCTTCCAGTTTGTTAAGAGGTATGACCTCAAGGGGGGAGAAGATTCAGCTACTGTCCCCTTTCTTGGCCTTTCCTCAGCAAGCTTCCTTTTGCAAATGGCTTGATTGATCTTGCTTGCTGGATCAGGGACAGGATTGGTGCTCTTGTTAGTTGCCTTCACTTCTTTGGATTCAAGTCTTGGTGGTTGTGTGATTGTTGGAGTCTTCTCTTCATCAAGAGTCTTTTGAATTGGTGGTTCCATGAGTCCTTCTTCTATGCAACTCTCTGCCTCACTTGAGTATGTACTTCCTTGATTGTCCTCCTCACTTTCTTGTTCTTCCACTTCCTCCTTTGCACTCAACATTTGACTTAATAGCTTTTTCATTGAGGAGGTTTGTTGATCTTCCCAACATTTCGTCATCTCCTCTTCATATCTTTTAATCTCAGATTCAATTGTTGAGACTTTTTGGTCCAGGGGAGTTTGAGGAGGTTGTGAGTGATCAGGTTCTCTTGTCATCTCAAGTGCAGTTTCAGGTTCAAATATTTCCACCACCTCTTCCTCCTTCACTAAAAATTCACTTGACTCAGTAGCATCTTCCTCTTGTTTTTCCTCCTTCTTCGTTGCACTCACCAATTGAGCTAGCTGCACTTCCATGTTTTTGAGGGAGTTTTCTTGTTCTTTTCAAACTTTCGTTGTCTTCTCCTCATATCTTTTGAGCATGGACTCAAGCTTTGAGAACCTTGAGTGGTTCATGGAAGTTTGTGTGGGTGGTGAGTTTTGAAAGGGGCTTTCTATTGAAGCATGGTCAAGTGATGATATCTTTGGATGAATATCATATGGAGCATTAGAATTCCCTTCCCAGCCACCATTAGAATCATGACTTGCATCATTTTGTGGTGCAAGGAAATATCCCATATGGTTCTCTTGCTCATCTTGTGTTTCTGAAGCAAATCTCCATGAATTGGAGTGCCCAGAATTTGAAGTTTCTTGGTGATATTCCGAACCACCATTAGAGATTGGTGATGGTGGGTGATATCCCATAAAATTTTGTTTGACCATAAGATGAGTTGAACTCCATTTGTATTTTGTAAGCATCAATGAAATTTGAAATTCATGTCATAGAGAAAGAATTTCTTAGTGAGGCAATAACTCAAACACCTTGGTTTCAATCTAAAACAGAAAACAAAAATAAAGAAAATGCTTGATCTAGACTTCTCACCCACTTAATCATTGTTGATCTAAATCAATCCCCGGCAACGGCACCAAAAACTTGATGGTGTTTTTGCGAAAAACGAATTTCCAACACACAAATCCAACCGGCAAATGTACCGGGTCGCATCAAGTAGTAATAACTCACTTAGAGTGAGGTCGATCCCACAGGGATTGATGGATCAAGCAATTTTAGTGGGTGATTAGTTTAGTCAAGCTAACATTGAGTGAATTGTGTGAAGTGTAATCAACAGAAAGGAAATTAAAAGGAATTTAAATTGCCCAAAGTAAATTGCAGTGAAAGGAAAGAGCAAGAAAGTAAAATAGCTGAAACTTAAATTGCAAGAAAAGTAAAGGGGCTGGGGTGCTGGAAATTAAAATTCAACAAGAAAATGTAAAGAGCAATCAAACAGAGAGCTATTTACTATTACTACTCCCTCCTGGAGCCAGCCTCCCTAGTGAAATGAAACCAATGCCTTTATATAGGCTTTTACAAAAATGAAAAAATGAAAACTAAACAAATTACAATTAAAATAAATTCCTAAGCTAATTGATCCTTGTGCCTTTGAGTGATGATAATGGGCTTAGCTTGCTTTGGGTTTGGCCTTTTGGTTTTGAGAAGAAATCTGCATGCGAATTGGACTCTGGAGCATTCACATTTGAGTCAACGTTTGAGGCAAACGTTGACTCAAACGTCTTTGTGTAAATAACAGATCTGTAAATTTATTATTTTTTAATATTTAAACAAAAAAATATTTTTTTCTAATTGTAAAAAAATAAAAAATTCCAAAAATATCCAAAAAATAAAAAAATTAAAATTTGAAATTTTTTAAATTAATTTATTCTTAATTTGTGAACAAGTGCAGCAAAAAAAGTCAACTATTTGGGTGTAGCATTATCCCGTGAATAAAAAATAAAAAAATTTTAAAAAAATTAAAAATTTTAAAAAAATAAATTTCTTATTTTTGAATTTTTAAATTATATTATTAAATGATTTTTATTTAAATAATAAAAAAAGTCCAACAATATCTAGTAAACAACAAATTTGTAAATTTATTTTTTTTAAATAAAAAATATTTTTTCTAATTGTAACAAAATAAAAAATTCCAAATATATCCAAAAAGTATAAAAATAAAAATTTGAAAGTTTTTTAAATTAATTTATTCTTAATTTGTGAACAAGTGCAGCAAAAAAGTCAACTGTTTTGGTGTAGCATTATCCGGTGAATAAAAAATAAAAAATATTTTTAAAAAAATAAAAATTTTAAAAAACTAAATTTTTTATTTTTGAATTTTTAAATTATTTTATTTAAATAATAAAAAAATAAAGTCCAGCAATATCTAGTAAATAACAGATCTGTAAATATATTATTTTTTTAATATTTAAACAAAAAAAATATTTTTTTCTAATTGTAAAAAAATAAAAAATTCCTAAAATATCCAAAAAATAAAAAAATTAAAATTTTAAATTTTTTAAATTAATTTATTCTTAATTTGTGAACAAGTGCAGCAAAAAAAAGTCAACTGTCTAGGTGTAGCATTATTCGGGGAATAAAAAATAAAAAATATTTTTAAAAAATAATAAAAATATTTAAAAAACTAAATTACTTATTTTTGAATTTTTAAATTATATTATTAAATGTTTTTTATTTAAATTATAAAAAAAGTCTAGCAATATCTAGTAAATAACAGATCTATAAATTTATTATTTTTTTAATTTTTAAAATAAAAAAATATTTTTTCTAATTGTAAAAGAATAAAAAATTCCAAAAATATCCAAAAAATAAAAAAATTAAAATTTGAAAATTTTTAAATTAATTTATTCTTAATTTGTGAACAAGTGTAGCAAAAAATGTCAACTGTCTAGATGTAGCATTATCTGGTGAATAAAAAAATAAAAAATATTTTTAAAAAAATTAAAAATTTTATAAAACTAAATTTTTTATTTTTGAATTTTAAATTATATTATTAAATGTTTTTATTTAAATAATAAAAAAATAAAGTCCAGCAATATCTAGTAAACAACATATCTGTAAATTTATTATTTTTTAATATTTAAACTAAAAAAATATTTTTTTCTAATTGTAAAAAACTAAAAGAATTCCAAAAATATCCAAAAAATAAAAAACTTAAAATTTTAAATTTTTTAAATTAATTTATTCTTAATTTGTGAACAAGTGCAGCAAAAAAAGTCAACTGTCTAGGTGTAGCATTATCCGGAGAATAAAAAATAAAAAATATTTTTAAAAAATAATAAAATTATTTAAAAAACAAAATTACTTATTTTTGAATTTTTAAATTATATTATTAAATGTTTTTTATTTAAATTATAAAAAAAGTCCAGCAATATCTAGTAAACAACAGATATGTAAATTTATTTTTGTTTAATTTTTAAAATAAAAACAATTTTCTAACTGTAAAAAAATAAAAAATTCCAAAAATATCCAAAAAATAAAATTTTAAATTTTTTAAATTAATTTATTCTTAATTTGTGAACAAGTGCAGCAAAAAAAGTCAACTATTTGGGTGTAGCATTATCCCGTGCATAAAAAATAAAAAATAATTTTAAAAAAATTAAAAAAATAAATTTCTTATTTTTGAATTTTTAAATTATATTATTAAATGTTTTTTATTTAAATAATAAAAAATAAAGTCCAGCAATATCTAGTAAATAACAAATTTGTAAATTTATTTTTTTTAAATAAAATTTTTTTTTCTAATTGTAACAAAATAAAAAATTCCAAATATATCCAAAAAGTAAAAAATTAAAATTTGAAAGTTTTTTAAATTAATTTATTATTAATTTGTGAACAAGTGCAGCAAAAAAAGTCAACTGTTTTGGTGTAACATTATCCGGTGAATAAAAAATAAAAAATATTTTTAAAAAATTAAAATTTTAAAAAAACTAAATTTTTTATTTTTGAATTTTTAAATTATATTATTAAATTTTTTATTTAGATAATAAAAAAATGAAGTCCAGCAATATCTAGTAAATAACAGATCTGTAAATTTATTATTTTTTAATATTTAAACAAAAAAATATTTTTTTCTAATTGTAAAAAAATAAAAATTCCAAAAAATAAAAAAAATTAAAATTTGAAATTTTTTAAATTAATTTATTCTTAATTTGTGAACAAGTGCAGCAAAAAAAGTCAACTGTTTTGGTGTAGCATCATCCGGTGAATAAAAAATAAAAAATATTTTTAAAAAAATTAAAAATTTTAAAAGACTAAATTTTTAATTTTTGAATTTTTAAATTATATTATTAAATTTTTTATTTAAATAATAAAAAAATAAAGTCCAGCAACAAGTGCAGCAAAAACAGTCAACTATTTGGGTGTAGCATTATCCCGTGAATAAAAAATAAAAAATAATTTTAAAAAAATTAAAAATTTTAAAAATATTCTAGTAAACAACATATCTGTAAATTTATTATTTTTTTAATATTTAAACTAAAAAAATATTTTTTTCTAATTGTAAAAAAATAAAAAATTCAAAAAATATCCATAAAATAAAACACTTAAAATTTTAAAATTTTAAAATTAATTTATTCTTAATTTGTGAACAAGTGCAGCAAAAAAAGTCAACTGTCTAGGTGTAGCATTATCCGGGGAATAAAAAATAAAAAATATTTTTAAAAAATAATAAAATTATTTAAAAAACTAAATTACTTATTTTTGAATTTTTAAATTATATTATTAAAATTTTTTATTTAAATTATAAAAAAAGTACAGCAATATCTAGTAAATAAAAGAATTGTAAATTTATTATTTTTTTAATTTTTAAAATAAAAAATATTTTTTTCTAATTGTAAAAAAATAAAAAATTCTAAAAATATCCAAAAAATAAAAAACTTAAAATTTTAAATTTTTTAAATTAATTTATTCTTAATTTGTGAACAAGTGCAGCAAAAAAAGTCAACTGTCTAGGTGTAGCATTATCCGGGGAATAAAAAATAAAAAATATTTTTAAAAAATAATAAAACTATTTAAGAAACTAAATTACTTATTTTTGAATTTTTAAATTATATTATTAAATGTTTTTTATTTAAATTATAAAAAAAGTCCAGCAATATCTAGTAAATAATAGATCTGTAAATTTATTATTTTTTTAATTTTTAAAATAAAAAAATATTTTTTTATAATTGTAAAAAAATAAAAAATTCCAAAAATATCCAAAAAATAAAAAATTAAAATTTGAAATTTTTTAAATTAATTTATTCTTAATTTGTGAACAAGTGTAGCAAAAAAAGTCAACTATTTGGGTGTAGCATTATCCCGTGAATAAAAAATAAAAAATAATTTTAAAAAAATTAAAAATTTTAAAAAAATAAATTTCTTATTTTTGAATTTTTAAATTATATTATTAAATGTTTTTTATTTAAATAATAAAAAATAAAGTCCAGCAATATCTAGTAAACAACAAATTTGTAAATTTATTTTTTTTAAATAAAAAATATTTTTTCTAATTGAAAAAAAAATAAAAAATTCCAAAAATATCCAAAAAATAAAAAAATAAAAATTTTAAATTTTTTAAATTAATTTATTCTTAATTTGTGAACAAGTGCAGCAAAAAAAGTCAACTATTTGGTTGTAGCATTATCCCGTGAATAAAAAATAAAAAATAATTTTAAAAAAATTAAAAATTTTAAAAAAATAAAAATTCCAAAAAAATTCCAAAAATATCCAAAAAATAAAAAAATTAAAATTTTAAATTTTTTAAATTAATTTATTCTTAATTTGTGAACAGGTGCAGCAAAAACAGTCAACTATTTGGGTGTAGCATTATCCCGTGAATAAAAAATAAAAAATAATTTTAAAAAATTTTAAAATTTTAAAAATATAAAAAATTCCAAAAATATCCAAAAAACAAAAAAATTAAAATTTTAATTTTTTAAATTAATTTATTCTTAATTTGTGAACAAGTGCAGCAAAAAACGTCAACTGTCTAGGTGTACCATTATACGGGGAATAAAAAATAAAAAATATTTTCAAAAAATAATAAAAAAAGTCCAGCAATATCTAATAAACAACAGATCTGTAAATTTATTATTTTTTTAATTTTTAAAATAAAAAAATATTTTTTCTAATTGTAAAAAAATAAAAATTCCAAAAATATCCAAAAAATAAAAAAATTAAAATTTGAAAATTTTTAAATTAATTTATTCTTAATTTGTGAACAAGTGCAGCAAAAAATGTCAACTGTCTAGGTGTAGCATTATCCGGTGAATAAAAAAATAAAAAATATTTTTAAAAAAATAAAAAATTTTATAAAACTAAATTTTTCATTTTTGAATTTTTAAATTATATTTTTAAATGTTTTTTATTTAAATAATAAAAAATAATGTCCAGCAATATCTAGTAAACAACATATCTGTAAATTTATTATTTTTTTAATATTTAAACTAAAAAAATATTTTTTCTAACTGTAAAAAAATAAAAAATTCTATAAATATCCAAAAAATAAAAAACTTAACATTTTAAATTTTTTAAATTAATTTATTCTTAATTTGTGAACAAGTGCAGCAAAAAAAGTCAACTGTCTAGGTGTAGCATTATCCGGGGAATAAAAAATAAAAAATATTTTTAAAAAATAATAAAATTATTTAAAAAATAAATTACTTATTTTTGAATTTTTAAATTATATTATTAAATGTTTTTTATTTAAATTATAAAAAAAGTACAGCAATATCTAGTAAATAACAGATTTGTAAATTTATTATTTTTTTAATTTTTAAAATAAAAAGATATTTTTTTCTAATTGTAAAAAAATAAAAAATTCTAAAAATATCCAAAAAACAAAAAACTTAAAATTTTAATTTTTTTAAATTAATTTATTCTTAATTTGTGAACAAGTGCAGCAAAAAAAGTCAACTGTCTAGGTGTAGCATTATCCGGGGAATAAAAAATAAAAACATTTTAAAAAAATAATAAAATTATTTAAAAAACTAAATTACTTATTTTTGAATTTTTAAATTATATTATTAAATGTTTTTTATTTAAATTATAAAAAAGTCCAGCAATATCTAGTAAACAATAGATCTGTAAATTTATTATTTTTTTAATTTTTAAAATAAAAAATATTTTTTTCTAATTGTGAAAAAATAAAAAATTCCGAAAATGTCCAAAAAGTAAAAAAATTAAAATTTGAAAATTTTTAAATTAATTTATTCTTAATTTGTGAACAAGTGCAGCAAAAAAAGTCAACTATTTGGGTGTAGCATTATCCCGTGAATAAAAAATAAAAAATTATTTTAAAAAAATTAAAAATTTAAAAAAATAAATTTCTTATTTTTGAATTTTTAAATTATATTATTAAATGTTTTTTATTTAAATAATAAAAAAATAAAGTCCAGCAATATCTAGTAAACAACAAATTTGTAAATTTATTTTTTTAAATAAAAAATATTTTTTCTAATTGTAAAAAAATAAAAAATTCCAAATATATCCAAAAAGTAAAAAAATTAAAATTTGAAAGTTTTTTAAATTAATTTATTCTTAATTTGTGAACAAGTGCAGTAAAAAAAGTCAACTATTTTAGTGTAGCGTTATCCGGTGAATAAAAAATAAAAAATATTTTTAAAAAATAAAAATTTTTAAAAAAACTAAATTTTTTATTTTTGAATTTTTAAATTATATTATTAAATGTTTTTTATTTATATAATAAAAAATAAAGTCCAGCAATATCTAGTAAATAACAGATCTGTAAATTTATTATTTTTTTAATATTTAAACAAAAAATATTTTTTTCTAATTGTAAAAAAATAAAAAATTGCAAAAAATCCAAAAAATAAAAAAATTAAAATTTTAAATTTTTTAAATTTATTTATTCTCAATTTGTGAACAAGTGCAGCAAAAAAAGTCAACTGTCTAGGTGTAGCATTATTCGGGGAATAAAAAATAAAAAATATTTTTAAAAAATAATAAAAATATTTAAAAAACTAAATTACTTATTTTTGAATTTTTAAATTATATTATTAAATGTTTTTTATTTAAATTATAAAAAAAGTCTAGCAATATCTAGTAAACAACAGATATATAAATTTATTTTTTTTAATATTTAAACTAAAATTTTTTTTCTAATTGTAAAAAAATAAAAAATTCAAAAATATCCAAAAAATAAAAAAATTAAAATTTTAAATTTTTAAATTAATTTATTCTTAATTTGTGAACAAGTGGAGCAAAAAAAGTCAACTGTCTAGGTGTAGCATTATCCGGGGAATAAAAAATAAAAAATATTTTTAAAAATAATAAAAAATTTTAAAAAACAAAATTTCTTATTTTTGAATTTTTAAATTATATTATTAAATGTTTTTTATTTAAATTATAAAAAAAGTCTAGCAATATCTAGTAAACACCAAATCTATAAATTTATTATTTTTTTTTAATATTTAAACTAAAAAAAAATTTTCTAATTGTAAAAAAATAAAAAAATTCCCAAAATATCCAAAAAAGAAAAAATTAAAATTTTAAAATTTTTTAAATTAATTTATTCTT
This sequence comes from Arachis hypogaea, assembly GCF_003086295.3. Classification (NCBI taxonomy): domain Eukaryota; kingdom Viridiplantae; phylum Streptophyta; class Magnoliopsida; order Fabales; family Fabaceae; genus Arachis; species Arachis hypogaea. The sequence goes on from NC_092045.1 coordinate 59,284,661, forward strand.
AATTGGTGAACAAGTGTAGCAAAAAAAGTCAACTGTCTAGGTGTAGCATTATCCGAGGAATAAAAAATAAAAAATATTTTTAAAAATAAAAAAAAATTTAAAAAAACTAAATTACTTATTTTTGAATTTTTAAATTATATTATTAAATGTTTTTTATTTAAATTATAAAAAAATAAAGTCCAGTAATATCTAGTGAATAACAGATTTGTAAATTTATTATTTTTTTAATGTTTAAACTATAAAAATATTTTTTTTCTTATTTTAAAAAAATAAAAAATTCCAAAAATATCCAAAAAATAAAAAAAATTAAAATTTGAAAATTTTTAAATTAATTTATTCTTAATTTGTGAACAAGTGCAGCAAAAAATGTCAACTGTCTAGATGTAGCATTATCCGGTGAATAAAAAAATAAAAAATATTTTTAAAAAAATTAAAAATTTTATAAAACTAAACTTTTTATTTTTGAATTTTTAAATTATGTTATTAAATGTTTTTTATTTAAATAATAAAAAAATAAAGTCCAGCAATATCTAGTAAACAACATATCTGTAAATTTATTATTTTTTTAATATTTAAACTAAAAAATATTATTTTCTAATTGTAAAAAATAAAAAATTCTAAAAATATCCAAAAAATAAAAAACGTAAAATTTTAAATTTTTTAAATTAATTTATTCTTAATTTGTGAACAAGTGCAGCAAAAAAGTCAACTGTCTAGGTGTAGCATTATCCGGGGAAAAAAAATAAAAAATATTTTTAAAAAATAATAAAATTATTTAAAAAACTAAATTACTTATTTTTTAATTTTTTAATTATATTATTAAATGTTTTTTATTTAAATTATAAAAAAAGTCCATGAATATCTAGTAAACAATAGATTTGTAAATTTATTATTTTTTAATTTTAAAATAAAAAAATATTTTTTTCTAATTGTAAAAAAATTAAAAATTCCAAAAATATTGAAAAAAATAAAAAAACTAAAATTTGAAAATTTTTTAAATTAATTTATTCGTAATTTGTGAACAAGTGCAACAAAAACGTCAACTATTTGGGTGTAGCATTATCCCGTGAATAAAAAATAAAAAATATTTTTAAAAAAATTAAAAATTTTAAAAAATAAATTTCTAATTTTTGAATTTTTAAATTATATTATTAAATATTTTTTATTTAAATAATAAAAAAATAAAGTCCAGCAATATCTAGTAAACAACATTTTTGTAAATTTATTATTTTTTTAATATTTAAACTAAAAAAATATTTTTTCTAATTGTAAAAAAATAAAAAATTCTAAAAATATCCAAAAAATAAAAAACTTAAAATTTTAAATTTTTTAAATTAATTTATTCTTAATTTGTGAACAAGTGTAGCAAAAAAAGTCAACTGTCTAGGTGTAGCATTATCCGGGGAATAAAAAATAAAAAATATTTTAAAAAAATAATAAAATTAATTAAAAAACTATATTACTTATTTTTGAATTTTTAAATTATATTATTAAATGTTTTTTATTTAAATTATAAAAAAAGTCCACCAATATCTAGTAAACAACAGATCTGTAAATTTATTATTTTTTTAATTTTTAAAATAAAAATTTCTTTTCTAATTGTAAAAAATAAAAAATTCCAAAAATATCCAAAAATTAAAAAATTAAAATTTTAAATTTTTTAAATTAATTTATTCTTAATTTGTGAACAAGTGCAACAAAAAAAGTCAACTATTTGGGTGTAGCATTATCCCGTGAATAAAAAATAAAAAATAAATTTAAAAAAATTAAAAATTTCAAAAATATAAAAATTCTAAAAATATCCAAAAAATAAAAAATTAAAATTTTAAATTTTTTAAATTAATTTATTCTTAATTTGTGAACAAGTGCAGCAAAAAAAGTCAACTGTCTAGGTGTAGCATTATCCGAGGAATAAAAAAATAAAAAATATTTTTAAAAAATAATAAAAAATTTTAAAAAACTAAATTACTTATTTTTGAATTTTTAAATTATATTATTAAATGTTTTTTATTTAAATTATAAAAAAAGTCCAGCAATATTTAATAAACAACAGATCTGTAAATTTATTATTTTTTAATTTTTAAAATAAAAAAATATTTTTTTCTAATTGTAAAAAAAATAAAAATTCCAAAAATATCCAAAAAAAAATTAAAATTTTAAAATTTTTAAATTAATTTATTCTTAATTTGTGAACAAGTGCAACAAAAAATGTCAACTGTCTATATGTAGCATTATCTGGGGAATAAAAAAATAAAAAATATTTTTAAAAAATAATAAAATTATTTAAAAAACTAAATTACTTATTTTTGAATTTTTAAATTATATTATTAAATGTTTTTTATTTAAATTATAAAAAAAGTACAGCAATATCTAGTAAATAACAGATTTGTAAATTTATTATTTTTTTAATTTTTAAAATAAAAAGATAAAAAATTCCAAAAATATCCAAAAAATAAAAAAATTAAAATTTGAATTTTTTTAAATTAATTTATTCTTAATTTGTGAACAAGTGCAGCAAAAAAAGTCAACTATTTGGGTGTAGCATTATCCCGTGAATAAAAAATAAAAAATAATTTTAAAAAAATAAAAAATTTTAAAAAAAATTTCTTATTTTTGAACTTTTAAATTATGTCATTAAATGTTTTTTATTTAAATAATAAAAAAATAAAGTCCAGCAAAATGTAGTAAACAACAAATTTGTAAATTTATTTTTTTTAAATAAAAAATATTTTTTTAATTGTAAAAAAATAAAAAATTCCAAAAATATCCAAAAAATAAAAAAATTAAAATTTGAAATTTTTTAAATTAATTTATTCTTAATTTGTGAACAAGTGCAGCAAAAAAGTCAACTATTTGGGTGTAGCATTATCCCGTGAATAAAAAAAAAAAATTTTAAAAAAATAAATTTCATATTTTTGAATTTTTAAATTATATTATTAAATGTTTTTTATTTAAATAATAAAAAAATAAAGTCCAGCAATATCTAGTAAACAACATATTTGTAAATTTATTATTTTTTTAATATTTAAACTAAAAAAATATTTTTTTCTAATTGTTAAAAAATAAAAAATTCTAAAAATATACAAAAAATAAAAAACTTAAAATTTTAAAATTTTTAAATTAATTTATTCTTTATTTGTGAACAAGTGCAGCAAAAAAAGTCAACTGTCTAGGTGTAGAATTATCCGGGAAATAAAAAATAAAAAATATTTTTAAAAAATAATAAAATAATTTAAAAAACTAAATTACTTATTTTTGAATTTTTAAATTATATTATTAAATGTTTTTTATTTAAATAATAAAAAATAAAGTCCAGCAATATCTGGTAAACAACAGATTTGTAAATTTATTATTTTTTTAATATTTAAACTAAAATTTTTTTTCTAATTGTAAAAAAATAAAAATTTCCAAAAATATCCAAAAAATAAAAAACTTAAAATTTTAAATTTTTTAAATTAATTTATTCTTAATTTGTGAACAAGTGCAGCAAAAAAAGTCAACTGTCTAGGTGTAGCATTATCCGGGGAATAAAAAATAAAAAATATTTTAAAAAAATAATAAAATTATTTAAAAAACTATATTACTTATTTTTGAATTTTTAAATTATATTATTAAATGTTTTTTATTTAAATTATAAAAAAAGTCCACCAATATCTAGTAAACAACAGATCTGTAAATTTATTATTTTTTTAATTTTTAAAATAAAATTTTTTTTTCTAATTGTAAAAAATAAAAAATTCCAAAAATATCCAAAAATTAAAAAAATTAAAATTTTAAATTTTTTAAATTAATTTATTCTTAATTTGTGAACAAGTGCAGCAAAAAAAGTCAACTATTTGGGTGTAGCATTATCCCGTGAATAAAAAATAAAAAATAATTTTAAAAAAATTAAAAATTTTAAAAAAAATTTCTTATTTTTGAACTTTTAAATTATGTCATTAAATGTTTTTTATTTAAATAATAAAAAAATAAAGTCCAGCAAAATGTAGTAAACAACAAATTTGTAAATTTATTTTTTTTAAATAAAAAATATTTTTTTAATTGTAAAAAAATAAAAAATTCCAAAAATATCCAAAAAATAAAAAAATTAAAATTTGAAATTTTTAAATTAATTTATTCTTAATTTGTGAACAAGTGCAGCAAAAAAGTCAACTATTTGGGTGTAGCATTATCCCGTGAATAAAAAAAAAAAAATTTTAAAAAAATAAATTTCATATTTTTGAATTTTTAAATTATATTATTAAATGTTTTTTATTTAAATAATAAAAAAATAAAGTCCAGCAATATCTAGTAAACAACATATTTGTAAATTTATTATTTTTTTAATATTTAAACTAAAAAAATATTTTTTTCTAATTGTTAAAAAATAAAAAATTCTAAAAATATACAAAAAATAAAAAACTTAAAATTTTAAAATTTTTAAATTAATTTATTCTTTATTTGTGAACAAGTGCAGCAAAAAAAGTCAACTGTCTAGGTGTAGAATTATCCGGGAAATAAAAAATAAAAAATATTTTTAAAAAATAATAAAATAATTTAAAAAACTAAATTACTTATTTTTGAATTTTTAAATTATATTATTAAATGTTTTTTATTTAAATAATAAAAAATAAAGTCCAGCAATATCTGGTAAACAACAGATTTGTAAATTTATTATTTTTTTAATATTTAAACTAAAATTTTTTTTCTAATTGTAAAAAAATAAAAATTTCCAAAAATATCCAAAAAATAAAAAACTTAAAATTTTAAATTTTTTAAATTAATTTATTCTTAATTTGTGAACAAGTGCAGCAAAAAAAGTCAACTGTCTAGGTGTAGCATTATCCGGGGAATAAAAAATAAAAAATATTTTAAAAAAATAATAAAATTATTTAAAAAACTATATTACTTATTTTTGAATTTTTAAATTATATTATTAAATGTTTTTTATTTAAATTATAAAAAAAGTCCACCAATATCTAGTAAACAACAGATCTGTAAATTTATTATTTTTTTAATTTTTAAAATAAATTTTTTTTTTCTAATTGTAAAAAATAAAAAATTCCAAAAATATCCAAAAATTAAAAAAATTAAAATTTTAAATTTTTTAAATTAATTTATTCTTAATTTGTGAACAAGTGCAACAAAAAAAGTCAACTATTTGAGTGTAGCATTATCCCGTGAATAAAAAATAAAAAATAAATTTAAAAAAATTAAAAATTTCAAAAATATAAAAATTCCAAAAATATCCAAAAAATAAAAAAATAAAAATTTTTAATTTTTTAAATTAATTTATTCTTAATTTGTGAACAAGTGCAGCAAAAAAAGTCAACTGTCTAGGTGTAGCATTATCCGAGGAATAAAAAAATAAAAAATATTTTTAAAAAATAATAAAAAATTTTAAAAAACTAAATTACTTATTTTTGAATTTTTAAATTATATTATTAAATGTTTTTTATTTAAATTATAAAAGAAGTCCAGCAGTATCTAATAAACAACAGATCTGTAAATTTATTATTTTTTAATTTTTAAAATAAAAAAATATTTTTTTCTAATTGTAAAAAAAATAAAAATTCCAAAAATATCCAAAAAAAATTAAAATTTTAAAATATTTAAATTAATTTATTCTTAAATTGTGAACAAGTGCAACAAAAAATGTCAACTGTCTATATGTAGCATTATCTGGGGAATAAAAAAATAAAAAATATTTTTAAAAAATAATAAAATTATTTAAAAAACTAAATTACTTATTTTTGAATTTTTAAATTATATTATTAAATGTTTTTTATTTAAATTATAAAAAAAGTACAGCAATATCTAGTAAATAACAGATTTGTAAATTTATTATTTTTTTAATTTTAAAATAAAAAGATAAAAAATTCCAAAAATATCCAAAAAATAAAAAAATTAAAATTTGAATTTTTTTAAATTAATTTATTCTTAATTTGTGAACAAGTGCAGCAAAAAAAGTCAACTATTTGGGTGTAGCATTATCCCGTGAATAAAAAATAAAAAATAATTTTAAAAAAATTAAAAATTTTAAAAAAAATTTCTTATTTTTGAACTTTTAAATTATGTCATTAAATGTTTTTTATTTAAATAATAAAAAAATAAAGTCCAGCAAAATGTAGTAAATAACAAATTTGTAAATTTATTTTTTTTAAATAAAAAATATTTTTTTAATTGTAAAAAAATAAAAAATTCCAAAAATATCCAAAAAATAAAAAATTAAAATTTGAAATTTTTTAAATTAGTTTATTCTTAATTTGTGAACAAGTGCAGCAAAAAAGTCAACTATTTGGGTGTAGCATTATCCCGTGAATAAAAAATAAAAAATAATTTTAAAAAATAAAAAATTTTAAAAAAATAAATTTCATATTTTTGAATTTTTAAATTATATTATTAAATGTTTTTTATTTAAATAATAAAAAAATAAAGTCCAGCAATATCTAGTAAACAACATATTTGTAAATTTATTCTTTTTATAATATTTAAACTAAAAAAATATTTTTTTCTAATTGTTAAAAAATAAAAAATTCTAAAAATATACAAAAAATAAAAAACTTAAAATTTTAAATTTTTTAAATTAATTTATTCTTAATTTGTGAACAAGTGCAGCAAAAAAGGTTAACTGTCTAGGTGTAGCATTATCCGGGGAATAAAAAATAAAAAATATTTTAAAAAAATAATAAAATTATTTAAAAAACTAAATTACTTATTTTTGAATTTTTAAATTATATTATTAAATGTTTTTATTTAAACTATAAAAAAAGTCCAGCAATATCTAGTAAACAACAGATCTGTAAATTTATTAATTTTTTTAATTTTTAAACAAAAAAATATTTTTTTCTAATTGTTAAAAAATAAAAAATTCTAAAAATATACAAAAAATAAAAAACTTAAAATTTTAAATTTTTTAAATTAATTTATTCTTTATTTGTGAACAAGTGCAGCAAAAAAAGTCAACTGTCTAGGTGTAGCATTATCCGGAGAATAAAAAATAAAAAATATTTTTAAAAAATAATAAAATTATTTAAAAAACTAAATTACTTATTTTTTAATTTTTAAATTATATTATTAAATGTTTTTTATTTAAATAATAAAAAAATAAAGTCCAGCAATATCTGGTAAACAACAGATCTGTAAATTTATTATTTTTTTAATATTTAAACTAAATTTTTTTTCTAATTGTAAAAAAATAAAAAATATCAAAAGAATAAAAAAATTAAAATTTTAAATTTTTTAAATTAATTTATTCTTAATTTGTGAACAAGTGCAGCAAAAAAAGTCAACTGTCTAGGTGTAACATTATCTGGGGAATAAAAAATAAAAAATATTTTTAAAAAATTTAAAAAAACTAAATTACTTATTTTTGAATTTTTAAATTATATTATTAAATGTTTTTTATTTAAATAATAAAAAAAGTCCAGCAATATCTAATAAACAATAGATCTGTAAATTTATAATTTTTTAATTTTAAAATAAAAAAATATTTTTTTCTAATTGTAAAAAAATAAAAAATTCTAAAAATATCCAAAAATAAAAAACTTAAAATTTTAAATTTTTTAAATTAATTTATTCTTAATTTGTGAACAAGTGAGCAAAAAAAGGCAACTGTCTAGGTGTAGCATTATCCGGGGAATAAAAAATAAAAAATATTTTTAAAAAATAATATTATTATTTAAAAAACTAAATTACTTATTTTTGAATTTTTAAATTATATTATTAAATGTTTTTTATTTAAATTATAAAAAAAGTCTAGCAATATCTAGTAAACAATAGATTTGTAAATTTATTATTTTTTAAATTTTTAAAATAAAAAATATTTTTTTCTAATTGTAAAAAATAAAAAATTCTAAAAATATCCAAAAAATAAAAAAATTAAAATTTGAAATTTTTTAAATTAATTTATTCTTTATTTATGAACAAGTGCAGCAAAAAAAGTCAACTGTCTACGTATAGCATTATCCGGGGAATAAAAAATAAAAAATATTTTTAAAAAATAATAAAATTATTTAAAATACTAAATTACTTATTTTTTAATTTTTAAATTATATTATTAAATGTTTTTTATTTAAATAATAAAAAAATAAAGTCCAGCAATATCTGGTAAACAACAGATCTGTAAATTTATTATTTTTTAATTTTTAAACTAAATTTTTTTTCTAATAGTAAAAAAATAAAAAATATCAAAAGAATAAAAAAGTTAAAATTTTAAATTTTTTAAATTAATTTATTCTTAATTTGTGAACAAGTGCAGCAAAAAAAGTCAACTGTCTTGGTGTAACATTATCCGGAGAATAAAAAATAAAAAATATTTTTAAAAAATAATAAAAAATTTTAAAAAACTAAATTACTTATTTTTGAATTTTTAAATTATATTATTAAATGTTTTTTATTTAAATAATAAAAAAAGTCCAGCAATATCTAATAAACAATAGATCTGTAAATTTATAATTTTTTAATTTTAAAATAAAAAAAATATTTTTTTCTAATTGTAAAAAAATAAAAAATTCTAAAAATATACAAAAAATTAAAAACTTAAAACTTTAAATTTTTTAAATTAATTTATTCTTAATTTGTGAACAAGTGCAGCAAAAAAAGGCAACTGTCTAGGTGTAGCATTATCCGGGGAATAAAAAATAAAAAATATTTTAAAAAAATAATATTATTATTTAAAAAACTAAATTACTTATTTTTGAATTTTTAAATTATATTATTAAATGTTTTTTATTTAAATTATAAAAAAAGTCTAGCAATATCTAGTAAACAATAGATTTGTAAATTTATTATCTTTTTAATTTTTAAAATAAAAAATATTTTTTTCTAATTGTAAAAAATAAAAAATTCTAAAAATATCCAAAAAATAAAAAAAATTAAAATTTGAAATTTTTTAAATTAATTTATTCTTTAATTGTGAACAAGTGCAGCAAAAAAAGTCAACTGTCTACGTATAGCATTATTCGGGGAATAAAAAATAAAAAATATTTTTAAAAAATAATAAAACTATTTAAAAAACTAAATTACTTATTTTTGAATTTTTAAATTATATTATTAAATGTTTTTTATTTAAATAATAAAAAAATAAAGTCCAGCAATATCTGGTAAACAATAAATCTGTAAATTTATTATTTTTTTAATATTTAAACTAAAAATTTTTTTTGTAATTGTAAAAAAATAAAAAATTCCAAAAATATCCAAAAAATAAAAAAATTAAAATTCGAAATTTTTTAAATTAATTTATTCTTAATTTGTGAACAAGTGCAGCAAAAAAAGTCAACTATTTGGGTGTAGCATTATCCCGTGAATAAAAAATAAAAAATAATTTTAAAAAAATAAAAAATTTTAAAAAAATAAATTTCATATTTTTGAATTTTTAAATTATATTATTAAATGTTTTTTATTTAAATAATAAAAAAATAAAGTCCAGCAATATCTAGTAAACAACATATTTGTAAATTTATTCTTTTTATAATATTTAAACTAAAAAAATATTTTTTTCTAATTGTTAAAAAATAAAAAATTCTAAAAATATACAAAAAATAAAAAACTTAAAATTTTAAATTTTTTAAATTAATTTATTCTTTATTTGTGAACAAGTGCAGCAAAAAAAGTCAACTGTCTAGGTGTAGCATTATCCGGGGAATAAAAAATAAAAAATATTTTTAAAAAATAATAAAATTATTTAAAAAACTAAATTACTTATTTTTTAATTTTTAAATTATATTAATAAATGTTTTTTATTTAAATAATAAAAAAATAAAGTCCAGCAATATCTGGTAAACAACAGATCTGTAAATTTATTATTTTTTTAATATTTAAACTAAATTTTTTTTCTAATTGTAAAAAAATAAAAAATATCAAAAGAATAAAAAAATTAAAATTTTAAATTTTTTAAATTAATTTATTCTTAATTTGTGAACAAGTGCAGCAAAAAAAGTCAACTGTCTAGATGTAACATTATCCGGGGAATAAAAAATAAAAAATATTTTTAAAAAATTTTAAAAAACTAAATTACTTATTTTTGAATTTTTAAATTATATTATTAAATGTTTTTTATTTAAATAATAAAAAAAGTCCAGCAATATCTAATAAACAATAGATCTGTAAATTTATAATTTTTTAATTTTAAAATAAAAAAATATTTTTTTCTAATTGTAAAAAAAAAAAAATTCTAAAAATATCCAAAAAATAAAAAACTTAAAATTTTAAATTTTTTAAATTAATTTATTCTTAATTTGTGAACAAGTGAGCAAAAAAAGGCAACTGTCTAGGTGTAGCATTATCCGGGGAATAAAAAATAATATTATTATTTAAAAAACTAAATTACTTATTTTTGAATTTTTAAATTATATTATTAAATGTTTTTTATTTAAATTATAAAAAAAGTCTAGCAATATCTAGTAAACAATAGATTTGTAAATTTATTATTTTTTAAATTTTTAAAATAAAAAATATTTTTTTCTAATTGTAAAAAATAAAAAATTCTAAAAATATCCAAAAAATAAAAAAATTAAAATTTGAAATTTTTTAAATTAATTTATTCTTTATTTATGAACAAGTGCAGCAAAAAAAGTCAACTGTCTACGTATAGCATTATCCGGGGAATAAAAAATAAAAAATATTTTTAAAAAATAATAAAATTATTTAAAAAACTAAATTACTTATTTTTTAATTTTTAAATTATATTATTAAATGTTTTTTATTTAAATAATAAAAAAATAAAGTCCAGCAATATCTGGTAAACAACAGATCTGTAAATTTATTATTTTTTAATTTTTAAACTAAATTTTTTTTCTAATTGTAAAAAAATAAAAAATATCAAAAGAATAAAAAAGTTAAAATTTTAAATTTTTTAAATTAATTTATTCTTAATTTGTGAACAAGTGCAGCAAAAAAAGTCAACTGACTTGGTGTAACATTATCCGGGGAATAAAAAATAAAAAATATTTTTAAAAAATTTTAAAAAACTAAATTACTTATTTTTGAATTTTTAAATTATATTATTAAATGTTTTTTATTTAAATAATAAAAAAAGTCCAGCAATATCTAATAAACAATAGATCTGTAAATTTATAATTTTTTAATTTTAAAATAAAAAAATATTTTTTTCTAATTGTAAAAAAATAAAAAATTCTAAAAATATACAAAAAATAAAAAACTTAAAACTTTAAATTTTTTAAATTAATTTATTCTTAATTTGTGAACAAGTGCAGCAAAAAAAGGTAACTGTCTAGGTGTAGCATTATCCGGGGAATAAAAGATAAAAAATATTTTAAAAAAATAATATTATTATTTAAAAAACTAAATTACTTATTTTTGAATTTTTAAATTATATTATTAAATGTTTTTTATTTAAATTATAAAAAAAGTCTAGCAATATCTAGTAAACAATAGATTTGTAAATTTATTATTTTTTTAATTTTTAAAATAAAAAATATTTTTTTCTAATTGTAAAAAATAAAAATTTCTAAAAATATCCAAAATATAAAAAAATTAAAATTTGAAACTTTTTAAATTAATTTATTCTTTATTTGTGAACAACTGCAGCAAAAAAAGTCAACTGTCTACGTATAGCATTATTCGGGGAATAAAAAATAAAAAATATTTTTAAAAAATAATAAAATTATTTAAAAAACTAAATTACTTATTTTGAATTTTTAAATTATATTATTAAATGTTTTTTATTTAAATAATAAAAAAATAAAGTCCAGCAATATCTGGTAAACAACAAATCTGTAAATTTATTATTTTTTTAATATTTAAACTAAAATTTTTTTTGTAATTGTAAAAAAATAAAAAATTCCAAAAATATCCAAAAAATAAAAAAATTAAAATTTGAAATTTTTTAAATTAATTTATTCTTAATTTGTGAACAAGTGCAGCAAAAAAAGTCAACTATTTGGGTCTAGCATTATCCCGTAAATAAAAAATAAAAAATAATTTTAAAAAAATAAAAAAATTTAAAAAAATAAATTTCATATTTTTGAATTTTTAAATTATATTATTAAATGTTTTTTATTTAAATAATAAAAAAATAAAGTCCAGCAATATCTAGTAAACAACATATTTGTAAATTTATTATTTTTATAATATTTAAACTAAAAAAATATTTTTTTCTAATTGTTAAAAAATAAAAAATTCTAAAAATATACAAAAAATAAAAAACTTAAAATTTTAAATTTTTTAAATTAATTTATTCTTAATTTGTGAACAAGTGCAGCAAAAAAAGTCAACTGTCTAGGTGTAGCATTATCCGGGGAATAAAAAATAAAAAATATTTTAAAAAAATAATAAAATTATTTAAAAAACTAAATTACTTGTTTTTGAATTTTTAAATTATATTATTAAATGTTTTTATTTAAACTATAAAAAAAGTCCAGCAATATCTAGTAAACAACAGATCTGTAAATTTATTAATTTTTTTAATTTTTAAACAAAAAAATATTTTTTTCTAATTGTAAAAAAATAAAAATTCCAAAAATATCCAAAAAAAATTAAAATTTTAAATTTTTTAAATTAATTTATTCTTTATTTGTGAACAAGTGCAGCAAAAAAAGTCAACTGTCTAGGTGTAGCATTATCCGGGGAATAAAAAATAAAAAATATTTTTAAAAAATAATAAAATTATTTAAAAAACTAAATTAATTATTTTTGAATTTTTAAATTATATTATTAAATGTTTTTATTTAAATAATAAAAAAGGTCTAGCAATATCTAGTAAACAACATATCTGTAAATTTATTATTTTTTAATATTTAAACTAAAAAAATTTTTTCTAATTGTAAAAAAATAAAAAATTCCAAAAATATCAAAAAAATTAAAAAATTAAAATTTTAAATTTTTTAAATTAATTTATTCTTAATTTGTGAACAAGTGCAGCAAAAGAAGTCAACTGTTTAGGTGTAGCATTATCCGGAGAATAAAAAATAAAAAATATTTTTAAAAATAATAACAATTTTTAAAAAACAAAATTACTTATTTTTGAATTTTTAAATTATATTATTAAATGTTTTTTATTTAAATTATAAAAAAAGTCTAGCAATTTCTAGTAAACAACAGATCTATAAATTTATTTTTTTTTTATATTTAAACTAAAATTTTTTTTCTAATTGTAAAAAAATAAAAAATTCCAAAAATATCCAAAAAAATTAAAATTTTAAATTTTTTAAATTAATTTATTCTTAATTTGTGAACAAGTGCAGCAAAAAAAGTAAACTGTCTAGGTGTAGCATTATCCGGGGAATAAAAAATAAAAAATATTTTTAAAAATAATAAAAAATTTTAAAAAACTAAATTTCTTATTTTTGAATTTTTAAATTATATTATTAAATGTTTTTTATTTAAATTATAAAAAAATAAAGTCCAGTAATATCTAGTGAATAACAGATCTGTAAATTTATTATTTTTTTAATATTTAAACTATAAAATATTTTTTTCTTATTTTAAAAAAATAAAAAATTCCAAAAATATCCAAAAAATAAAAAAATTAAAATTTGAAATTTTTTAAATTAATTTATTCTTAATTTGTGAACAAGTGAGCAAAAAATGTCAACTGTTTAGATGTAGTATTATCCGGTGAATAAAAAAATAAAAAAGATTTTAAAAAAATTAAAAATTTTATAAAACTAAATTTTTTATTTTTTTAATTTTTAAATTATATTATTAAATGTTTCTTATTTAAATAATAAAAAAATAAAGTCCAGCAATATCTAGTAAACAACATATCTGTAAATTTATTATTTTTTTAATATTTAAAATAAAAAAATATTTTTTTATAATTGTAAAAAAATAAAAATTCAAAAAATATCCAAAAAAAACTTAAAATTTTAAATTTTTTAAATTAATTTATTCTTTATTTGTGAACAAGTGCAGCAAAAAAAGTCAACTGTCTACGTATAGCATTATCCGGGAAATAAAAAATAAAAAATATTCTTAAAAAATAATAAAATTATTTAAAAAACTAAATTACTTATTTTTGAATTTTTAAATTATATTATTAAATGTTTTTTATTTAAATAATAAAATAATAAAGTCCAGCAATATCTAGTAAACAACAGATCTGTAAATTTATTATTTTTTTAATATTTAAACTAAAATTTTTTTTGTAATTGTAAAAAAATAAAAATTCCAAAAATATCCAAAAAATAAAAAAAATTAAAATTTGAAATTTTTAAATTAATTTATTCTTATTTTGTGAACAAGTGCAGCAAAAAAGTCAACTATTTGGGTGTAGCATTATCCCGTGAATAAAAAATAAAAAATAATCTTAAAAAAATAAAAAATGTTAAAAAAATAAATTTCTTATTTTTGAATTTTTAAATTATATTATTAAATGTTTTTTATTTAAATAATAAAAAAATAAAGTCCAGCAATATCTAGTAAACAACATATTTGTAAATTTATTATTTTTATAATATTTAAACTAAAAAAATATTTTTTTCTAATTGTTAAAAAATAAAAAATTCTAAAAATATACAAAAAATAAAAAACTTAAAATTTTAAATTTTTTAAATTAATTTATTCTTAATTTGTGAACAAGTGCAGCAAAAAAAGTCAACTGTCTATGTGTAGCATTATCCGGGGAATAAAAAATAAAAAATATTTTTAAAAACTAATAAAATTATTTAAAAAACTAAATTACTTATTTTTGAATTTTTAAATTATATTATTAAATGTTTTTTATTTAATAATAAAAAAATAAAGTCCAGCAATATCTGGTAAACAACAGATCTGTTGATGGGTTATTTTGGTGGAAAAATGAATTTCTCCCAAAACACACAAATATAACCGGCAAGTGCACCGGGTCGCATCAAGTAATAAAAAACTCACGGGAGTGAGGTCGATCCCACAGGGATTGATGGATCAAGCAACTTTAGTGGGTGATTAGTTTAGTCAGGCTAACATTTAGTGAATTGTGTGAAATTGTAGCCAACAAAAAGTAAATGACAATGAATTTAAAGTTGCAGAATGTAAATTGACAAGTATTAAAGGTGCAGAAGCTAAATTGGACAGAAACTTAAATGGACAGAAGCTTTAAATGACAAGAAATGTAAATTACAGTGAATGTAAAGGGGAGTGGGTGCTGAAAATTAAAGAAAGCAATAGATCAAAGCTTAGAGAAAATTAAACTTGCAGGAAAGTAAATCAGATCATGAACAGAAATGTAAAATGCAGAGCACTTGCAGAAGAATTAAATTGCTTGAAAGTAAATTGAATTCAGTGAGAACAGAAAGCAAAAAGATCAAAATCAAGCTCAATGTAAACTTGCAGCAAAGGAACTTGTAGTAGAAGAGAAATTAAAATTGCAGAAGAAGAACAAGAGAAATCTTAGACCGAGAGGGAAACAGAGTTCCTTCTCCCCTCAATCCAAGATTTAAAACAGGAAGGAAAACTAAGAGAGAGCTCTCTACTACTACTCCTAATGCTCCCTAGTGGAGCCAGCCTCCTCACAAATATGAAAATGATGCCTTATATAGGCTTTACAAAATGGAAATGAAAATGAAATTAAAAACAAATTACAATTAAATGAAATTCCTATCTATTTCTTGTGCCTTTGAGTGATGATCATGGGCCCTTTCTCTTGATGGAATTGGATTGATAGAGGCCTTGGTTGATTGCTCTTGGAGTTTGGAGAAGAACCAAAGTGAACCAATTGAACCGGGTTGGAGTTTTGCAAAAGTTGGAGTTTAAGTTTGAGCCAAAGTTAGGGGTCTAACTTTGGCTCCAACTTTTCATATCAGTTGGCAAAGTTTTCTGGTTTGGACGTTGGTGCCAAAGTTAGGGGTCTAACTTTGGCTCCAACGTTGGCCCTCCTTAGTGACTCATGGCGCCAACGTTAGCCTCCACGTTAGGGGTCTAACGTTGGCGCAAACGTTGGCCCTTCTCCCTTAAGTTTTCATGCGCCAACTTTGTCCTCTTGTCATGTTGCCAATTTTATGCCCAATATAGACTATCATATATGGTTGGAAAGCTCTAAATGTCAGCTTTCTAACCCACTTGGAATCACTTTAATTGGACATCTACAACTCAAGTTATGATCATTTGAAGAGGGCATGGTTGCTGGCTTTGGTGTGCAGCGTTTGAGGTAGAGTTTGCCTCAAACGTTGGCGAAAACGCCAGTTCTGGAGGCTCAAACGTATTGTCCACCCCATACTATTATATATTGTTGGAAAGCCCTGAATGTCTACTTTCCATTTCCGTTGGAAGCGCATCAATTGGAGCTCTACAGCTCAAGTTATACTCCGTTGAAGGTGCAGAGGTCAGTTGGCCTCACTGCAGGTTGCCACCATGTTCGTTTATGCATATTGCGGGGCAGTTTTCTCCCTCAATTTTAGTGTCCATCATGCAGTGCCATATATGCTTGGAAAGCTCTTGATTCCTACTTTCCAATGCTTCTTGAATCACCTCATTTGGAGCTCTGTAGCTCAAGTTATTCTTGTTGGAAGTATACCCCTTCAAGCTGTTGTGGTGTGTGGCGCCAACGTTAGCCTCCAAGTTAGGGGTCTAACGTTGGCGCAAACGTGAGTAGCCCCTGGGACAAATTTTTCATGCCAACGTTAGCCTCCAAGTTAGGGGGCTAACGTTGGCGCAAACGTTGAGTAGTCCTGGGGTGATTTTCCAATTCTCACGTTAGCCTCCAAGTTAGGGGTCTAACTTTGAGGCTAACTTTTCACCCAAAAGTTTTTGTTCTCTCTTCCTCCTTGTTTTGAGCCACACTTTTCTTCCTTTGGACCACGCTTTTCTTCCTTGATTTGGTCATGGGTCACGCTTTTAGAAGCGTGGCCTAAGCCTCCAAAGTGTGCCCAAAATTCCTCTTTTCTTCTTTTTAGCTTATTTTGTGCTCTTTTTGCTTCTTTTTCTTCTTATTTCCTACAAAGTTTATCAAATCAAAAGATCAAAGAAATGTACCATTTAAGCACCAAAGAATACAATATTTAAGCACTAATCATAAATTTCTTGTATGAAAAAGCATAGAAAAACATGACATGGTGACATGTCATCATCTGTAAATTTATTTTTTTTTAATTTAAACTAAAAAATTTTTTCTAATTGTAAAAAAATAAAAAATTCCAAAAATATCAAAAAAATAAAAAAATTAAAAATTTAAATTTTTAAATTAATTTATTCTTAATTTGTGAACAAGTGCAGCAAAAAAAGTCAATTGTCTAGGTGTAACATTATCCGGGGAATAAAAAATAAAAAATACTTTTAAAAAATAATAAAAAATTTTAAAAAACTAAATTACTTATTTTTGAATTTTTAAATTATATTATTAAATGTGTTTTATTTAAATAATAAAAAAAGTCCGGCAATATCTAATAAACAATAGATCTGCAAATTTATAATTTTTTAATTTTAAAATAAAAAAATATTTTTTTCTAATTGTAAAAAAATAAAAAATTCTAAAAATATCCAAAAAATAAAAAACTTAAAATTTTAAATTTTTTAAATTAATTTATTCTTAATTTGTGAACAAGTGCAGCAAAAAAAGGCAACTGTCTAGGTGTAGCATTATCCGGGGAATAAAAAATAAAAAATATTTTTAAAAAATAATAAAATTATTTAAAAAACTAAATTACTTATTTTTGAATTTTTAAATTATATTATGAAATTTTTTTATTTAAATAATAAAAAAATAAAGTCCAGCAATATCTGGTAAACAACAGATCTGTAAATTTATTATTTTTTAATATTTAAACTAAAATTTTTTTCTAATTGTAAAAAAATAAAAAATTCCAAAAATATCAAAAAAATAAAAAAATTAAAATTTTAAATTTTTTAAATTAATTTATTCTTAATTTCTGAACAAGTGCAGCAAAAAAAGTCAATTGTCTAGGTGTAACATTATCCGGGGAATAAAAAATAAAAAATATTTTTAAAAAATAATAAAAAATTTTAAAAACTAAATTACTTATTTTTGAATTTTTAAATTATATTATTAAATGTGTTTTATTTAAATAATAAAAAAAGTCCAGCAATATCTAATAAACATTAGATCTGCAAATTTATAATTTTTTAATTTTAAAATAAAAAAATATTTTTTTCTAATTGTAAAAAAATAAAAAATTCAAAAAATATCGAAAAAATAAAAAACTTAAAATTTTAAATTTTTTAAATTAATTTATTCTTAATTTGTGAACAAGTGCAGCAAAAAAAGTCAACTGTCTAGGTGTAGCATTATCCGGGGAATAAAAAATAAAAAATATTTTTAAAAAATAATATTATTATTTAAAAAACTAAATTACTTATTTTTGAATTTTTAAATTATATTATTAAATGTTTTTTATTTAAATTATAAAAAAAGTCCAGTAATATCTAGTAAACAATAGATCCGTAAATTTATTATTTTTTTAATTTTTAAAATAAAAAAATATTTTTTTCTAATTGTAAAAAAATAAAAAATTCCAAAAATATCCAAAAAATAAAAAAATTAAAATTTGAAATTTTTTAAATTAATTTATTCTTAATTTGTGAACAAGTGCAGCAAAAAAAGTCAACTATTTGGGTGTAGCATTATCCCGTGAATAAAAAATAAAAAATAATTTTAAAAAAATTAAAAATTTTAAAAAAATAAATTTCTTATTTTTGAATTTTTAAATTATATTATTAAATGTTTTTTATTTAAATAATAAAAAATAAAGTCCAGCAATATCTAGTAAACAACATATTTGTAAATTTATTATTTTTTTAATATTTAAACTAAAAAAATATTTTTTTTCTAATTGTTAAAAAATAAAAAATTCTAAAAATATACAAAAATAAAAAACTTAAAATTTTAAAATTTTAAAATTAATTTATTCTTAATTTGTGAACAAGTGCAGCAAAAAAAGTCAACTGTCTAGGTGTAGCATTATCCGGGGAATAAAAATAAAAAATATTTTTAAAAAATAATATTATTATTTAAAAAACTAAATTACTTATTTTTGAATTTTTAAATTATATTATTAAATGTTTTTTATTTAAATTATAAAAAAAGTCCAGTAATATCTAGTAAACAATAGATCCGTAAATTTATTATTTTTTTAATTTTTAAAATAAAAAAATATTTTTTTCTAATTTTAAAAAAATAAAAAATTCCAAAAATATCCAAAAAATAAAAAAATTAAAATTTGAAATTTTTTAAATTAATTTATTCTTAATTTGTGAACAAGTGCAGCGAAAAAAGTCAACTATTTGGGTGTAGCATTATCCCGTGAATAAAAAATAAAAAATAATTTTAAAAAAATTAAAAATTTTAAAAAAATAAATTTCTTATTTTTGAATTTTTAAATTATATTATTAAATGTTTTTTATTTAAATAATAAAAAATAAAGTCCAGCAATATCTAGTAAACAACATATTTGTAAATTTATTATTTTTTTAATATTTAAACTAAAAAAATATTTTTTTCTAATTGTTAAAAAATAAAAAATTCTAAAAATATAAAAAAATAAAAAACTTAAAATTTTAAAATTTTAAAATTAATTTATTCTTAATTTGTGAACAAGTGCAGCAAAAAAAGTCAACTGTCTAGGTGTAGCATTATCCGGGGAATAAAAAATAAAAAATATTTTTAAAAAATAATAAAATTATTTAAAAAACTAAATTACTTATTTTTGAATTTTTAAATTATATTATTAAATGTTTTTTATTTAAATTATAAAAAAAGTCTAGTAATATCTAGTAAACAATAGATTTGTAAATTTATTATTTTTTAATTTTTAAAATAAAAAAAATATTTTTTTCTAATTGTAAAAAAATAAAAAATTCCAAAAATATCCAAAAAATAAAAAAAATTAAAATTTGAAATTTTTTAAATTAATTTATTCTTAATTTGTGAACAAGTGCAGCAAAAAAAGTCAACTATTTGGGTGTAGCATTATCCCGTGAATAAAAAATAAAAAATAATTTTAAAAAAATTAAAAATTTTAAAAAAATAAATTTCTTATTTTTGAATTTTTGAATTATATTATTAAATGTTTTTTATTTAAATAATAAAAAATAAAGTCCAGCAATATCTAGTAAACAACATATTTGTAAATTTATTATTTTTTTAATATTTAAACTAAAAAAATATTTTTTTCTAATTGTTAAAAAATAAAAAATTCTAAAAATATACAAAAAATAAAAAACTTAAAATTTTAAAATTAATTTATTCTTAATTTGTGAACAAGTGCAGCAAAAAAAGTCAACTGTCTAGGTGTAGCATTATCCGGGGAATAAAAAATAAAAAATATTTTTAAAAAATAATAAAATTATTTAAAAAACTAAATTACTTATTTTTGAATTTTTAAATTATATTATTAAATGTTTTTTATTTAAATTATAAAAAACGTCCAGTAATATCTAGTAAACAACAGATCTGTAAATTTATTATTTTTTTAATTTTTAAAATAAAAAAAATTTTCTAATTGTAAAAAAATAAAAAATTCCAAAAATATCCAATAAATAAAAAAATTAAAATTTTAAATTTTTTAAATTAATTTATTCTTAATTTGTGAACAAGTGCAGCAAAAAAAGTCAACTATTTGGGTGTAGCATTATCCCGTGAATAAAAAATAAAAAATAATTTTAAAAAAATTAAAAATTTTAAAAAAATAAATTTCTTATTTTTGAATTTTTAAATTATATTATTAAATGTTTTTTATTTAATTAATAAAAAATAAAGTCCAGCAATATCTAGTAAACAACATATTTGTAAATTTATTATTTTTTAATATTTAAACTAAAAAAATATTTTTTTTCTAATTGTTAAAAAATAAAAAATTCTAAAAATATACAAAAAATAAAAAACTTAAAATTTTAAAATTTTTAAATTAATTTATTCTTAATTTGTGAACAAGTGCAACAAAAAAAGTCAACTGTCTAGGTGTAGCATTATCCGGGGAATAAAAAATAAAAAATATTTTTAAAAAATAATAAAATTATTTAAAAAACTAAATTACTTATTTTTGAATTTTTAAATTATATTATTAAATGTTTTTTATTTAAATTATAAAAAAGTCCAGCAATATCTAGTAAACAACAGATCTGTAAATTTATTATTTTTTTAGTTTTTAAAATAAAAAAAATTTTCTAATTGTAAAAAAATAAAAAATTCCAAAAATATCCAAAAAATAAAAAAATTAAAATTTTAAATTTTTTAAATTAATTTATTCTTAATTTGAGAACAAGTGCAGCAAAAAAAGTCAACTATTTGGGTGTAGCATTATCCCGTGAATAAAAAATAAAAAATAATTTTAAAAAAAATTAAAAATTTTAAAAAAATAAATTTCTTATTTTTGAATTTTTAAATTATATTATTAAATGTTTTTTATTTAAATAATAAAAAATAAAGTCCAGCAATATCTAGTAAACAACATATTTGTAAATTTATTATTTTTTTAATATTTAAACTAAAAAAATATTTTTTTTAATTGTTAAAAAATAAAAAATTCTAAAAATATACAAAAAATAAAAAACTTAAAATTTTTAAATTTTTAAATTAACTTATTCTTAATTTGTGAACAAGTGCAGCAAAAAAAGTCAACTGTCTAGGTATAGCATTATCCGGGGAATAAAAAATAAAAAATATTTTTAAAAAATAATAAAATTATTTAAAAAACTAAATTACTTATTTTTGAATTTTTAAATTATATTATTAAATGTTTTTTATTTAAATTATAAAAAACGTCCAGCAATATCTAGTAAACAACAGATCTGTAAATTTATTATTTTTTTAATTTTTAAAATAAAAAAAATTTCTAATTGTAAAAAAATAAAAAATTCCAAAAATATCCAAAAAATAAAAAAATTAAAATTTTAAATTTTTTAAATTAATTTATTCTTAATTTGTGAACAAGTGCAGCAAAAAAAGTCAACTATTTGGGTGTAGCATTATCCCGTGAATAAAAAATAAAAAATAATTCTAAAAAATTAAAAATTTTAAAAAAATAAATTTCTTATTTTTGAATTTTTAAATTATATTATTAAATGTTTTTTATTTAAATAATAAAAAAATAAAGTCCAGCAATATCTAGTAAACAACATATTTTTAAATTTATTATTTTTTTAATATTTAAACTAAAAAAATATTTTTTTTTCTAATTGTTAAAAAATAAAAAAATCTAAAAATATACAAAAAATAAAAAACTTAAAATTTTAAAATTTTAAAATTAATTTATTCTTAATTTATGAACAAGTGCAGCAAAAAAAGTCAACTATCTAGGTGTAGCATTATCCGGGGAATAAAAAATAAAAAATATTTTTAAAAAATAAGAAAATTATTTTAAAAACTAAATTACTTATTTTTGAATTTTTAAATTATATTATTAAATGTTTTTATTTAAATAATAAAAAAATAAAGTCCAGCAATATCTGGTAAACAACAGATCTGTAAATTTATTATTTTTTTAATATTTAAACTAAAAAATTATTTTTCTAATTGTAAAAAAATAAAAAATTCCAAAAATATCCAAAAAATAAAAAAAATTTAATTTTAATTTTTTAAATTAATTTATTCTTAATTTGTGACTAGTGCAACAAAAAAAGTCAACTGTCTAGGTGTAACATTATCCGGGGAATAAAAAATAAAAAATATTTTGAAAAAATAATAAAAAAATTTAAAAAACTAAATTACTTATTTTTGAATTTTTAAATTATATTATTAAGTGTTTTTTATTTAAATTATAAAGAAAGTCCAACAATATCTAATAAACAACAGATCTATAAATTTATTATTTTTTTAATTTTATAATAAAAAAATATTTTTTTCTAATTGTAAAAAAATAAAAATTCCAAAAATTTCCAAAAAATAAAAAAATTAAAATTTGAAAATTTTTAAATTAATTTATTCTTAATTTGTGAACAAGTGCAGCAAAAAATGTCAACTGTCTTGATGTAGCATTATCCGGTGAATAAAAAAAATATTTTTAAAAAAATTAAAAATTTTATAAAACTAAATTTTTCATTTTTGAATTTTTAAATTATATTATTAAATGTTTTTTATTTAAATAATAAAAAAATAAAGTCCAGCAATATCTAGTAAACAACATATTTGTAAATTTATTATTTTTTTAATATTTAAACTAAAAAAATATTATTTTCTAAATGTAAAAAATAAAAAATTCTAAAAATATCCAAAAAATAAAAAACTTAAAATTTTAAATTTTTTAAATTAATTTATTCTTAATTTGTGAACAAGTGCAGTAAAAAAGTCAACTGTCTAGGTATAGCATTATCCGGGGAATAAAAAATAAAAAATATTTAAAAAATAATAAAATTATTTAAAAAACTAAATTACTTATTTTTGAATTTTTAAATTATATTATTAAATGTTTTTTATTTAAATTATAAAAAAAGTCCAGCAATATCTAGTAAACAACAGATCTGTAAATTTATTATTTTTTTAATTTTTAAAATAAAAAAAAATTTTCTAATTGTAAAAAAATAAAAAATATCCAAAAAATAAAAAAATTAAAATTTTAAATTTTTTAAATTAATTTATTCTTAATTTGTGAACAAGTGCAGCAAAAAAAGTCAACTATTTGGGTGTAGCATTATCCCGTGAATAAAAAATAAAAAATAATTTTAAAAAAATTAAAAAATTTTAAAAAAATAAATTTCTTATTTTTGAATTTTGAAATTATATTATTAAATGTTTTTATTTAAATAATAAAAAAATAAAGTCCAACAATATCTAGTAAACAACATATTTTTAAATTTATTATTTTTTTAATATTTAAACTAAAAAAATATTTTTTTCTAATTGTTAAAAAATAAAAAATTCTAAAAATATACAAAAAATAAAAAACGTAAAATTTTAAAATTTTAAAATTAATTTATTCTTAATTTATGAACAAGTGCAGCAAAAAAGTCAACTATCTAGGTGTAGCATTATCCGGGGAATAAAAAATAAAAAATATTTTTAAAAAATAATAAAATTATTTAAAAAACTGAATTACTTATTTTTGAATTTTTAAATTATATTATTAAATGTTTTTATTTAAATAATAAAAAAATAAAGTCCAGCAATATCTGGTAAACAACAGATCTGTAAATTTTTTATTTTTTTAATATTTAAACTAAAAAATTATTTTTCTAATTGTAAAAAAAAAATTCCAAAAATATCCAAAAAATAAAAAAATTTTAATTTTAATTTTTTAAATTAATTTATTCTTAATTTGTGACTAGTGCAACAAAAAAAGTCAACTGTCTAGGTGTAACATTATCCGGGGAATAAAAAATAAAAAATATTTTGAAAAAATAATAAAAAAATTTAAAAAACTAAATTACTTATTTTTGAATTTTTAAATTATATTATTAAATGTTTTTTATTTAAATTATAAAGAAAGTCCAACAATATCTAATAAACAACAGATCTGTAAATTTATTATTTTTTTTAATTTTATAATAAAAAAATATTTTTTTCTAATTGTAAAAAAATAAAAATTCCAAAAATTTCCAAAAAATAAAAAAATTAAAATTTGAAAATTTTTAAATTAATTTATTCTTAATTTGTGAACAAGTGCAGCAAAAAAGTCAATTATTTGGGTGTTGCATTATCCCGTGAATAAAAAATAAAAAATATTTTTAAAAAAAATTAAAAATTTCCAAAAAAATAAATTTCTTATTTTTGAATTTTTAAATTATATTATTAAATGTTTTTTGTTTAAATAATAAAAAAATAAGGTCCAGCAATATCTAGTAAACAACATTTTTGTAAATTTATTATTTTTTTAATATTTAAACTAAAAAAATATTTTTTTCTAATTGTAAAAAAATAAAAAATTCTAAAAATATCCAAAAAATAAAAAACTTAAAATTTTAAATTTTTTAATTTATTTATTCTTAATTTGTGAACAAGTGCAGCAAAAAAAGTCAACTGTCTAGGTGTAGCATTATCCGGGGAATAAAAAATAAAAAATATTTTAAAAAAATAATAAAATTATTTAAAAAACTAAATTACTTATTTTTGAATTTTTAAATTATATTATTAAATGTTTTTTATTTAAATTATAAAAAAGTCCAGCAATATCTAACTGTCAGGAGGCACACCATTAGTTTTGACAGTGTTGCATATCCTCAAGAAGGTGGACAAATGTTGGTGTGGGTCTTCAAGTGATCCTCCACCAAAAGAGCAATTGTTCTGAACCAAAGTGATGAGTTGTGGCTTAAGTTCAAAATTGTTTGCATTGACATTTGGAGCCAAGATGCTGCTTCCACAATGTCTAGGATTGGCAAAGGTGTAAGAAGCCAAAACTCTCCTTTGAGGTGGGTTGTCATTGTTGTTCTCTGCTCCACCAGGTGGATTAGTTGAATGTTCCTCCATATCTTGAAATTCTTCGTCTGATTCCTCTTCTCCAACAATATTCTTCCCTCTCTCAGCTCTTCTTAACCTCCTGAGAATCCTTTCATCTTGTTCATGAAAATTTAATGTGGTTCTTCTTGTACCTGACATACAAGCATAACATGAGAAATACACACACCAATGATACTTCAATCTACTGCTGAATTGAAGTTTTAGTTAGTTTGAGCAAAAAATCAAACAGTTAGTGGGTTAGTCAAAAATTAAGAAAAAGTGCTTGATCTAAATTACCACCTCACTTAATCATTGTCAATCTAATCAATCCCCGGCAACGGCGCCAAAAACTTGATGGGTAAATTTTGGTTGAGACAAAGATCTCTCCCAAAACAACACCAATCTAACCGGCAAGTGCACCGGGTCGCATCAAGTAATAAAAACTCACGGGAGTGAGGTCGATCCCACAGGGATTGAAGGATTGAGCAATTTTAGTTTAGTGGTTGATTTAGTCAAGCGAATCAAGATTTGGTTGATTGATGGATAACTTGCAGAATTTAAATTGCATTGAAAGTAAAGAGAACAAGAATTAAATTGCTGAATCTTAAAGAGCAAGAAAGTAAATGGCAGAAACTTAAAGAGCAAGTAATGTAAATTGCAAGAATCTTAAATGACAAGAAATGTAAATGGCTTGAAATGTAAAGGGGATTGGGACTTGGATTTGCAGGAATTAAACAAAGAAAAGTTAAATTGCATCAAACAGAAAGTAAATGGGAATTGGGGTTGAATCAGATTCAAAACATAAAAGTAAATGAACAAGTAAAGCAAGAAATAGGAAATTGAAAGGATGAATCAAGATCTCAGGACCCAAGAGACTAGAAAACCAAGTCTAGATCTCAATGCCTTCCTAGATCCAACAAGAACAATAGCAATGGAATTGTAAATTGCAAAGAGATTAGATGAAGAAGCAATGAACCGAATTGGAAATTAAATTGCAGTGAAAATCAACAGAGAGATCTAAGGTGAGATTGAAATAGAATTCCTTCAATTCTCCAACCCAAGATCCAAGACAAGTGTAATTGAAATTGAAAGCAATTAAACTCAGAAAATAAAGATCATTCAAGCTCCCAAAATCAAGAGAAAACTCTCTGAAAACTCAAAAAGGAAGCTCGCCGAATAAATTGAATTCTAGCCTATTTATACACTTTCTTCAATTGATCTTCAAGCCTTGAGTTGGGCCTTTGCTCTTGGTGGATTTGGGTTGAAAGAGGCCTTGGTTGATTGCTCTTGAAGTTTGGAGAGGAACCCAAGTGAACCAATTGAACCGGACTTAAGTTGGATTCAAAGTTGGATTCAAAGTTAGCCTCAAAGTCAGGGGGCTAACTTTGAGGCCAACTTTTCTTAGCAGCAAACATATTCTGCTGCACTTCATGTTGGTGCCAACGTTAGGGGTCTAACTTTGACCCTAACGTTGGCCTTGCTTTGTGTTGGTATGGCGCCAACGTTAGCCTCCAAGTTAGGGGGCTAACGTTGGCGCAAACGTTGGCACACCCTGGGGATAATCTTCATGCCAACGTTAGCCTCCAAGTTAGGGGGCTAACGTTGGCGCAAACGTTGGCATACCCTGGAGGAGAATCTTCATGCCAACGTTAGCCTCCAAGTTAGGGGGCTAACGTTGGCGCAAACGTTGGCATACCCTGGAGGAGAGTTCTCATGCCAACGTTAGCCTCCAAGTTTGGGGGCTAACGTTGGCGCAAACTTGGTGCACCCTGGGAAGAAATTTCCAGCTTCCAACGTTAGCCTCCAAGTTAGGGGGCTAACGTTGAGGCTAACTTTTCGTCCAAAAGTTTGTGCCAACGTTTGGGGGCTAACTTCAAGTCCAACTTCATTTATTCCTGGTTCAATTTCACTTGTTTCATTGTCTTCTCTTAGCTTCTAGCCATTCCTTCTTACTTCAACCCTTTTCCAAGCTTTCTTCACCTATCATAAATCAACCAAACACATCAAAGCTATGCTCAAAATCATGAGATGATCATTTTATACTAATGTGCACCAATTATGGCATCAAACCTCATGAATTTGCATTAATTCACATATGGTTGATTCAATCAAAGGAAGCATGAAAATCTACCTAAATTAGCTTGCTTAAGCCTCAAGAAAGTGCATAATTCAATTAAAAACAAAAGAAAGAGACTAGTAAAACTAGGCTAAGATGACTTGTCATCACAACACCAAACTTAAAGCTTGCTTGTCCCCAAGCAAGAAATGAATTATTAAGAAGAAAGAATGAAATGGAAAAAGATGTTCATGCTAGAAGAGTATTATTAGTGGTTCATGGGGTTTTGTGTGGATATGCAATACTCACTTCTTATTGATTTTTAGGCCTAGAAAGTCTCCTTCAAGCTTCAAGTATCATACTGCTATGACCTCTCATTATTCCTTTATCCTTGGCTATTACTTTGTTCAAATCTTTATTTGAGTGTCATGTGTAGCAAGTTCATTTTCTTTTCTGTATACTTGACACATTATTCACCATGAACACTTGGCTCACCTTTCCTTTTAAACATTGATGCCCAGCACCTTATTGGGTTACTAAATGCCTTGTAGTTAGGTTGCTCTTGATAGTGGATTTTCAGCTGATGATCCCGGATTAGTTAATCCAAGTCACCGAGTGTTGAAGCACTCCAAAGAGCTTAGTAGTCCAAGCAGATCCTAATACACAGACACCACAGGCATGTATTTTTAAGGTTCAAGCTATTGGTGTCCAGCTTTGTTTCTTTTTGTTTTCTTTGGTTCTGCCATCTTTTGGCTATCTCTTTTCTTTCTTTCTTTTTTTGTTTTTCTTTTGAACCAAGGATCTTTATTTAATTGAGATTCATAGACAGTAGGTCACTCTACACTTGGAAGGAGATATCCTAGCTCCTTATTCACTAAAAGTGAGCTATAATACAATCACACACATACCACCACTTACTATTATTCTACTTCTTTCTAACAAAGATTATCTTACTTCACATTCAAACATTTCTTTTATTGATTTAAAGATGCAGGGGACAGAACATGCTCTTAGTCAAGTGAAAGTGAATACACAAGCACAAACTTAAACTAGTTTACTTGTTTCAAAAGGAAGTTGACTCTGTTTAAACTAAATGAACACTTTAGCAAAATTCACACAAAACGTTGCTCAACAACAAAGGTCAAGTGTATATACAACCTATTGGTTTGCAGTTCTTTTGTTCATCCTTCTGTTGTGCCCCTTTTTGAATCATGATGCCAAATTCCTTGTCACTTCCTCTGATTCAACATTTTGACTCTGGGCGGACTTTTATGTTCTTGCTAAATGCTATAGAGTAAGGACTAAGAAGTAATTATATGGTTGAATAATCAATATGCAAGAAGTTAAAATGTGTTTCTGAATGAGGTCTTGGTGGAACACCAAACTTAGAATCCTACCTTCTTCCTTAAATTGTTTTTGGTGTGTAACACCAAACTTAGTTCCCTGCAATGCATGTTAATTATTCAACATTTTTATTTGAAAAAGCTATGAAAAGAAAACTACCTCAGGTTGGGTTGCCTCCCAACAAGCGCTCTTTTATTGTCATTAGCTTGACATTTTTCCATTTTTTTCAAGAGGGTCGTAGGTTCTGGACCTCTTTTTCCTTGTCCCATTGTCCTCCCAAGTACAACTTTGCTCTGTGACCATTTACTGTGAATTGATTCTTTGTTGCCTCATCAAGCAGTTCAATACTTCCATAGGGAAAAACCTTTGTCACCAAGTATGGCCCAGTCCACTTAGACCTTAGTTTGCCAGGGAAAATTTTAAGCCTTGAATTGTATAGGAGCACTTGCTGTCCTGGCTTGAATTCCTTCTTTGTGATCTTCTTTTCATGCCACCTCTTAGCTCTCTCCTTGTATATCTTGGCACTTTCATAAGCTTCTAGCCTGAATTCATCTAATTCATTTAGTTGTAACAACCTTTTCTCTCCTGCAGCTTGGGAATCAAGGTTAAGGAGTTTAGTAGCCCAAAAAGCTCTATGTTCAAGCTCTACAGGAAGGTGGCAGGATTTGCCATATAGAAGCTGAAAGGGTGACTTGCCAATAGGAGTTTTAAAAGCTGTCCTATATGCCCATAATGCATCCTCTAGCTTTCTAGCCCAATCTTTTCTTGTGATTCCCACTGTTTTCTCTAGGATCTTCTTCAATTCCCTATTTGCCAATTCAGCTTGGCCGTTAGTCTGAGGGTGGTATGGTGTGGCTACCTTGTGGATTACTCCATATTTGTGGAGGAGTTTTTCCATCTGTTTGTTGCAAAAGTGACCCCCACCATCACTAACAAGCCCCTTGGGTACTCCATATCTTGTGAAAATGTGTTTCTTTAGGAATTGAAGGACAATTTGTGCATCACAGGTAGTTGTGGCTATTGCTTCCACCCACTTTGAGACGTACTCCACTGCTACCAAGATGTATCTGAAAGAATAGGAAGGAGGAAAGGGTCCCATGAAGTCAATTCCCATAGATCGAACAATTCTAACTCCAAGATGAAGTTTTGAGGCATCTCATTTCTTCTTGTTAACCCTCCTGTTTTCTGACATTTATCACATTGGTGAACATATTCTCTGGCATCTTTGAAGATGGTTGGCCAATAGAAGCCACTTTGTAGTACTTTAGCAGCTGTTTTTTCTAGGCCAAAGTGTCCACCATAAGCTGAGCCATGACAATGCCACAAGATATTCCTTATTTCACTCTCGGGAATGCACCTTCTGATTACTCCATCTGAGCATCTTTTGAATAGGAAGGGTTCATCCCATGAAAATTTCCTTGCTTCATTGATTAACCTCTTAACTTGTTGCTTAGAAAACTCTTGAGGTATCTTCCTTCCAACTTTGTAGTTGGCTATGTCAGCAAACCAAGGTGTTTGCTGGATCTGCATGAGGTGTTCATCTGGGAAACTTTCATTCACGGGTTGAGAAGCCTTTTGAGTTGTTTCATGTGGTAACCTTGACAAATGATCAGCAACCTTGTTTTCAGTGCCCTTCCTATCTCTTATCTCAATGTCAAATTCTTGTAGGAGCAATATCCACCTGATGAGTCTTGGTTTAGCATCCTGCTTTGACATCAAATACTTAAGTGCAGCATAATCAGTATAAACCACAACTTTGGATCCTATCAAGTATGATCTAAACTTATCAAATGCATACACTACAGCTAGCAATCCTTTCTGTTGTGGTGTAATTTTTGGATCATTAAACTTTACTTGCATAATATATAACATATGCAATTTTTTTTTGCCAAGTACAGCACAATTGCAGATCACTAGCATCACAATGAGTTCAAAGTAATTAATCTGAGTTGATGATTGTGCTGTTTGAGTTTTTTTTAATTTCGAGCATCCGGCATTTCATCAAACAAAAAATATCAAGCATCAAAAATTACTTAAG
>NC_092045.1:59316338-59356338 GCF_003086295.3 Arachis hypogaea
TCTATGCATCATATCATAGATTCCCAATACTTGTATGCATATGCTAACTCTTCTTTAATTCCTTGTTTGTTTATGATCATGATGCTTTACTGCTTTTGAACTCACAGAATTCAAGTTGGTAATTATAATGCCACAGCAACATGTTACTAATCAAGATTCAAGCTATGCTTTATTCATACACACATGCATACAGAGAAGGTAAAGACAATCATGCCGTTTATAGTGCTTGAAACAAATGAGAGGAAAAGGAACTTTACAACCTTATAGTTCATCTTCTCTATTGTTGTCATTTTCCTCCCATTCTCCTCCTTCCCATACCAACTCAAAATGCCTGCTCATCCTTAAGCAACTATTAGAACCGTGGCTATGGGGCTAAGATGGATTATGAATGTCTTAACCAATGAAATGTTAGTAACACATGTGTTTCAAGCAAGCAGAATTAAAGATATGAGGGCACAGAGAAATAGAGACATTATTTTTGCAAATATAAGTTGGTGTGCATGATACATTGCATAAAAGTATAAGTGGCACACCAAACTTAGTGTGACACTTTCTCTTGGAATTGATGCAAGTATCCAATAAAGATTGGAAGCAAATTTTTGTTGCATAGCAACACCAAACTTAGAATGCAACCATATGTCAATTTATTTAAACTAAAACTAGATGAAACTGTTATATGTTAAATACAATCACCAAGCAAAGAATCTGTCATGAATAATGATGAGTAAATTTGGTGGAGACAAGAATCTCTCCCAAAACAACACCAATCTAACCGGCAAGTGTACCGGGTCGCATCAGTAATAAAACCTCACGGGAGTGAGGTCGATCCCACAGGGATTGAAGGATTGAGCAATTTTAGTTTAGTGGTTGATTTAGTCAAGCGAATCAAGATTTGGTTGATTGATTGGTGATTTGCAGAATTTAAATTGCATTGAAAGTAAAGAGAATAAGAAATAAATTGCTGAATCTTAAAGAACAAGAAATTAAATGGCAGAAACTTAAAGAGCAAGAAAGATAAATTGCAAGAATCTTAAATGACAAGAAATGTAAATGGCTTGAAATGTAAAGGGGATTGGGACTTGGATTTGCAGAAATTAAACAAAGAGAAATTAAATTTCATCAAACAGAAGAGTAAATGGGAATTGGGGTTGAATCAGATTCAAATAGAAAAATAAAATGAACAATTAAAGCAAGAAACAGAGAATCAAAATGGTAAAATGAGATCTCAGGACCCAGAGACTAGAAACCAAGTCTAGATCTCAATGCCTTCCTAGATCCAACAAGAACAATAGCAAGGGAATTGTAAATTGCAAAGAAAAGTAGATGAGAAGCAAGTAACGAAATGGAAATTTAATTGCAGTGAACATAAACAGAGAGATCCAAGATTGAGATTGAAACAGAATTTCTTCAATTCTCCAACCCAAGATCCAAGACAAGTGTAATTGAAATTGAAAGCAATTAAACTAAGAAAATAAAGATCACTCAAGCTCCCAAAACCAAGAAGAAAACTCTCTAAAAACTAAAAAAGGAAGCTCCACCGGCTAAATTGAATTCTAGCCTATTTATACACTTTCTTCAAATGATCTTCAAGCCTTGAGTTGGGCCTTTGCTCTTGGTGGATTTGGGTTGAAAGAGGCCTTGGTTAATTGCTCTTGAAGTTTGGAGAGAAACCCAAGTGAACCAATTGAACCGGATTTGAGTTTTTGCAAAGTTGGATTCAAAGTTAGCCTCAAAGTTAGGGGTCTAACTTTGAAGCTAACTTTTCATATCAGCAAACCACATTTCCTGATGCCAACGTTGGTGCCAAAGTTAGGGGCTAACTTCAGCACCAACGTTGGCCCCTCCTTATGCATAAATGGCGCCAACGTTAGCCTCCAAGTTAGGGGGCTAACGTTGGCGCAAACTTTGGCCACCCCTGGGATAAAATTCTCATGCCAACGTTAGCCTCCAAGTTAGGGGGCTAACGTTGGCGCAAACTTTGGCTACCCTGGGTGAGAATTGTCATGCCAACGTTAGCCTCCAAGTTAGGGGGCTAACGTTGGCGCAAACTTTGAGTGCCCAGGGAAGAAATTTCAACTTCTCACGTTAGCCTTCAAGTTAGGGGGCTAACTTTGAGGCTAACTTTTCACCAAAAGTTTGTGTCAAAGTTTGAGGGCTAACTTCAACTCCAACTTTATGTTTCCTGATTCAATTTCACTTGTTTCATTGTCTCCTCTTTGCTTCTAGCCATTCCTTCTTACTTCCACTTTTCTCCAAGCTTTCTTCACCTATCATAAATCAACCAAACACATCAAAGCTATGCTCAAAATCATGAGATGTTCATTCTATCCTAATATGCACCAATTACGGCATCAAACCTCATGAAATTGCCTTCATTTATCTATGGTTGATTCAATCAAAGGAAGCATGAAAATCTACCTAAATTGGCTTGCTTGTAGCTCAAGAAAGTGCATAATTCAATTAAAAACAAAAAAAAAAGGCTAGTAAAACTAGGCTAAGATGACTTGTCATCACAACACCAAACTTAAAGCTTGCTTGTCCCCAAGCAAGAAATGAATTATTAAGAAGAAAGAATGAAAGAGAAGAGGGTAATCATGCTAGCAGAAGGTTATTGGTAGTTCATGGGATTTTGCGTGGATATGCAATACTCACTTCTTATTGACTCTTAGGCCTAGAAAATCTCCTTCAAGCTTCAAGTAACCTATTGCTATGACCTCTCATTATTCCTGTATCCTTGACTATTACTTTGTTCAAAGCTTTATTTGAGTGTCATGTGTAGCAAGTTCATTTTCTTCTCTGTATACTTGACACATTATTCACCATGGACACTTGGCTCACCTTTCCTTTTAAACATTGATGCCCAGCACCTCTTTGGGTTACTAAATGCCTTGTAATTAGGTTGCTCTTGATAATGGATTTTCAGCTGATGATCCCGGATTAGTTAATCCAAGTCACCGAGTGTTGAAGCACTCCAAAGAGCTTAGTAGTCCAAGCAGATCCTAATACACAGACACCACAGGCATATATTTTTAAGGTTCAAGCTATTGGTGTCCAGCTTTATTTCTTTTTGTTTTCTTTGGTTCTGCCATCTTTTGTCTATCTCTTTCGTTCTTTCTTTTGTTTTTCTTTTGAACCAAGGATTTTCTTATTGAGATTCATAGACAGTAAGCCACTCTATACTTAGAATGAGACATTCTAGTTCACTTATTCACTAAAAGTGAGTTTTTATACAATCACACACATACCACCACTTACTTTTATCATGCTTCTATCTAACAGAGAACTATCTCACTTCATATTCAAACATTTCTTTTATTGATTTAAAGATGCAGGGGACAGAACATGCTCTTAGCTAAGTGAAAGTAAACACACAAGCACAACTTAAACTAGCTTACTTATTTTAAGAGAAATTTGACTCTGTTTGAACTAAGTGAACACTATAACAGAACATACTCAAAACATTTCTTAACAGCAAAGGTTAAGTATAGATACAACCTTTTGGTTTGCCGTTCTTTTGTTCGTCCTTCTGTTGTGCCCCTTTTCGAGTCATGATGCCAAATTCCTTGCCACTTTCTCTGATTCAACATTTTGACTCTGGGCAGACTTTTATGTTCTTGCTACAGGTTATAGAGTTAGGACTAAAAAGCAATTATATAGTTGAATAATTTGCTTGATTGCTTGAGACTAGCAATATGCAGGAAGTTAGAATGTATTTCTGAATGAAATTTTGGTGGAACACCAAACTTAGAATCCTACATTCTCCCTTTAAATTGTTTTTGGTGTGTAACACCAAACTTAGTTCCTTGCAATACATACCAATTATTCAACCTTTTATTGAAAAAGGCTATGAAAAGAAAACTACCTCATGTTGGGTTGCCTCCCAACAAGCGCTCTTTTAATGTCATTAGCTTGACATTGAGGCTCTCTTTTATGGTGGTTGGTGCTTGTAGGGCCTCAATTTGTCTCCCCTGACTGTGATCCTCTTCTTTGTTCTCTGGTGTTCAATTTCAGCATGCTCTAATGAGAGTATGTTGCTGACAGTGTAGTAGTTCTCAGTTTGTTGATTTGACCCCAGCTGTTGATATATCAGCTGCACTTTGTCACCTTTGGAAAGCCCCTCTGTTGGAATCCTCCTGTTCTTCCAACCCCTTTTTGTTTTGTTTCTGTGTTTCATCTTTCCTTTTGTTGACCTTTCTTTTCTGGCCATGGGCTTCTCTTGGGGACCTCTCTTTTCAGTGGCTAATATTCCAATATCTTCTTGGGCTTCTTCATTAATTTGCACAATCCTTGGCCTTGGGGTGTTGCTGTGACTTTCCTTGTCATTTTCTTCCCTCAGCTGTGATCCTCTCTTATCAATTTCCATATAGTCTTTCTTCTTTTCACTAAACTGTGCCTCTGGTAAGACCTTCAGAGTGACACTCTGATCATGCATCCTGAGAGTTAACTCCCCTTTCTCTATGTCTATGATGGCTCTAGCAGTGGCCAAGAATGGCCTTCCTAGTATAACAGAGTCACCATCATCCTCGTCTGACTCTAGAACCACAAAGTCAGCAGGATATATAAAACTGTCCACCTTAACCAACAGATTTTCAACTACACCCCTAGGGTGCACCATTGACTTATCTACCAGTTCGAGAGACATTTGTACTGGTTTGACGTCCTCTATGTGCAGCTTTTTCACCAGGGAGGATGGTATTAAGTTAATACTTGCTCCGAGATCGCACATTGCTTTAGTGATGGTTAATTCCCCAATGGTACACGGCAACAGGAAGCTCCCTGGGTCCTCAAGCTTGGGAGGAAGCCCCTTTTGAATCAAGGCCCTGCATTCCTCAGTAATCACTATGGTTTCTTGCTCATCCCATCTTCTTTTCTTGTTGATAAGCTCCTTCAAAAACTTGGAATATAGAGGCATTTGTTCAAGAGCTTCAGCTAAAGGGATATTGATTTCCAGCTTCTTGAAGGTTTCAAGGAATTTGTGGAAATGTTGGTCCTTAACCTCTTTGTTGAATCTCTGAGGATATGGCAGTGGAGGTGTGATGCTCTTTCCTATTTGCTGCTGTCCCTGAGTCATTTCCCTTGAGCTATGTGGCTGGTTGTCCTGTTCTTTGAGTTTCTCAGTGCTTTTGGTTGGCACCACAACTTGCTCCTTAGCTTGATCTGCTTTTGTTTGCTTCTCATCCTCTGTTGGTTCTTTGATGCTCTCTTTTTGTTTCTTTGTAGTGTCATTGTTGCTCATCAGTATTCTCCCACTCCTTAATTGTATTGCCTTGCATTCCTCCTTGGGATTTGGGATTGTGTCACTAGGCAGTGAGCTTGAAGGTCTCTCAACAGAAATTTGCTTGGAGATTTGCCCGATCTGCCTTTCTAGGCTCTTTATGGAGGCCTCATGGTTTTTGTTTGTTATTTCCTGGAGTTTCATCATTTTTTCTATCATGGTTTCCAAGTTGGTGAGTCTTTGGGGTTCAGGTGGTGCTTGTGGTGGGTTATGAGCTGTGGTTGGTGGATGATAGGCATTTTGGTTGGTGGGTTGGTACTGGTTGAGATTGGGGTAGTTGTTTTGAGGTTTTCTATAAGTATTTTGGTTTGTTTGCTGCTGGTTGAAATTTTGATTGTGTCTTGGGTTGTTTTGGTTTGAGTTCCTCTGCCATGGTTGTTGGTTTTGGTTGTGAGTATCTCCCCATCTGAGGTTGGGGTGATTTTTCCATGAAGGGTTGTATGTATCACCATAGACTTCATTTGGATTAGAATGCATGTACTGGACTTGTTCTTGCTGTTGCTCTTCTTGAACTTCTTCATTTTGTCCCCATGTGGCTGATGGTTGGCTAGTGTTGACTGCTGCAACTTGGAGGCTGTCAATCCTCTTGGTCATTTGCTCAAATTGTTGTTGAATTTGCTGCTGCATTAATTTGTTTTGAGCTAGGATTGAATCTACTCCTTCTAGCTCCATTACTCCTCTTCTTTGTGATGGTTGGCGGTTTCTTTGATGAGCGAAGAAATATTGGTTGTTGGCCACCATATCAATAAGTTCTTGAGCCTTCTCTGCAGTTTTCATGAGTTGCAAAGAACCTCCAGCTGAGTGATCCAAAGATTCCTGGGACTTCAGTGTTAAGCCTTCATAGAAGTTTTGTAACTTCTCCCATTCATTAAACATGTTAGAGGGACATTTTCTGACTAGAGCCTTGTACCTCTCCCATGCCTCATAGATGGGTTCAGTCTCCATTTGAGTGAATGTTTGTACCTCGGCCTTTAACCTTATAACCCTCTGTGGTGGATAGAACTTTGCAAGGAACTTGGTTACCAAATCATCCCAGTTGTTGATGCTGTCTCTTGGAAATGATTCCAACCATTGAGTAGCCTTGTCCCTGAGAGAGAATGGGAATAGCATCAATTTGTAACTGTCAGGAGGCACACCATTAGTTTTGACAGTGTTGCATATCCTCAAGAAGGTGGATAAATGTTGGTGTGGGTCCTCAAGTGATCCTCCACCAAAAGAGCAATTGTTCTGAACCAAAGTGATGAGTTGTGGCTTGAGTTCAAAATTGTTTGCATTGACATTTGGAGCCAAGATGCTGCTTCCACAATGTCTAGGATTGGCAAAGGTGTAGGAAGCCAAAACTCTCCTCTGGGGTGGGTTGTCATTGTTGTTCTCTGCTCCACCAGGTGGATTAGTTGAATGTTCCTCCATATCTTGAAATTCTTCGTCTGATTCCTCTTCTCCAACAATATTTTTCCTTCTTTCAGCTCTCCTTAACCTCCTGAGAATCCTTTCATCTTGTTCATGAAAATTTAGTGCGTTTCTTCTTGTACCTGACATACAAGCATATCATGAGGAATGCACAAACCAATGATACTTCAATCTACTGCTAAATTGAAGTTTTAGTTAGTTTAAGCAAAAAATCAAACAGTTAGTGGGTTAATCAAAAATAAAGGAAAAGTGCTTGATCTAAACTACCACCTCACTTAATCATTGTCAATCTAATCAATCCCCGGCAACGGCGCCAAAAACTTGATGAGTAATATTTTGGTGGAGACAAGAATCTCTCCCAAAACAACACCAATCTAACCGGCAAGTGTACCGGGTCGCATCAAGTAATAAAAACTCACGGGAGTGAGGTCGATCCCACAGGGATTGAAGGATTGAGCAATTTTAGTTTAGTGGTTGATTTAGTCAAGCGAATCAAGATTTGGTTGATTGATTGGTGATTTGCAGAATTTAAATTGCATTGAAAGTAAAGAGAATAAGAAATAAATTGCTGAATCTTAAAGAACAAGAAATTAAATGGCAGAAACTTAAAGAGCAAGAAAGGTAAATTGCAAGAATCTTAAATGACAAGAAATGTAAATGGCTTGAAATGTAAAGGGGATTGGGACTTGGATTTGCAGAAATTAAACAAAGAGAAATTAAATTTCATCAAACAGAAGAGTAAATGGGAATTGGGGTTGAATCAGATACAAATAGAAAAATAAAATGAACAATTAAAGCAAGAAATAGAGAATCGAAATGGTAAAATGAGATCTCAGGACCCAGAGACTAGAAAACCAAGTCTAGATCTCAATGCCTTCCTAGATCCAACAAGAACAATAGCAAGGGAATTATAAATTGCAAAGAAAAGTAGATGAGAAGCAAGTAACCGAAATGGAAATTTAATTGCAGTGAACATAAACAGAGAGATCCAAGATTGAGATTGAAACAGAATTTCTTCAATTCTCCAACCCAAGATCCAAGACAAGTGTAATTGAAATTGAAAGCAATTAAACTAAGAAAATAAAGATCACTCAAGCTCCCAAAACCAAGAAGAAAACTCTCTAAAAACTAAAAAAAGGAAGCTCCACCGGCTAAATTGAATTCTAGCCTATTTATACACTTTCTTCAAATGATCTTCAAGCCTTGAGTTGGGCCTTTGCTCTTGGTGGATTTGGGTTGAAAGAGGCCTTGGTTAATTGCTCTTGAAGTTTGGAGAGAAACCCAAGTGAACCAATTGAACCGGATTTGAATTTTTGCAAAGTTGGATTCAAAGTTAGCCTCAAAGTTAGGGGTCTAACTTTGAAGCCAACTTTTCATATCAGCAAACCACATTTCCTGATGCCAACGTTGGTGCCAAAGTTAGGGGGCTAACTTCAGCGCCAACGTTGGCCCCTCCTTATGCATAAATGGCGCCAACGTTAGCCTCCAAGTTAGGGGGCTAACGTTGGCGCAAACTTTGGCCACCCCTGGGATAAAATTCTCATGCCAACGTTAGCCTCCAAGTTAGGGGGCTAACGTTGGCGCAAACTTTGGCTACCCTGGGTGAGAATTGTCATGCCAACGTTAGCCTCCAAGTTAGGGGGCTAACGTTGGCGCAAACTTTGAGTGCCCAGGGAAGAAATTTCAACTTCTCACGTTAGCCTTCAAGTTAGGGGGCTAACTTTGAGGCTAACTTTTCACCAAAAGTTTGTGCCAAAGTTTGAGGGCTAACTTCAACTCCAACTTTATGTTTCCTGATTCAATTTCACTTGTTTCATTGTCTCCTCTTTGCTTCTAGCCATTCCTTCTTACTTCCACTTTTCTCCAAGCTTTCTTCACCTATCATAAATTAACCAAACACATCAAAGCTATGCTCAAAATCATGAGATGTTCATTCTATCCTAATATGCACCAATTATGGCATCAAACCTCATGAAATTGCCTTAATTTATCTATGATTGATTCAATCAAAGGAAGCATGAAAATCTACCTAAATTGGCTTGCTTGTAGCTCAAGAAAGTGCATAATTCAATTAAAAACAAAAGAAAAAGGCTAGTAAAACTAGGCTAAGATGACTTGTCATCAAATAAGGATCTCTTGGTGATGTATTAACAAAAACAGTTAATAAAAACAATCATTAAAAACAAGAAAATGACTCAAACAAAAGGAAAACTAAAATTGTCTAACTAAATGAAAGATAACATTGCAAAGGCATTATGATTATGCAGACAAGTGGTGTTGCTGGATATTTTGCATAAAAAATATAAGTGGCACACCAAACATAGAATCTTAGTGTATCACTTCCATGTAAAATTGATGCAATCATCCAAAGAGATTGAAAACAAATTGTTGTAGGGCAACACCAAACTTAGAATGTGATCATATGCCAATTTATTGAAATTTAAACACAGCGAAGAAAGAGAATAAACCAAACAGTGAAATGAAATGTTACCTAAGGTTGGGTTGCCTCCCAACAAGCGCTCTTTTAGTGTCATTAGCTTGACATATTGTTCTTCACTTTCTTCCTCTTCTTCTAGTTTGTTAAGAGGTATGACCTCAAGGGGGGAGAAGATTCAGCTACTGTCCCCTTTCTTGGCCTTTCCTCAGCAAGCTTCCTTTTGCAAATGGCTTGATTGATCTTGCTTGCTGGATCAGGGACAGGATTGGTGCTCTTGTTAGTTGCCTTCACTTCTTTGGATTCAAGTCTTGGTGGTTGTGTGATTGTTGGAGTCTTCTCTTCATCAAGAGTCTTTTGAATTGGTGGTTCCATGAGTCCTTCTTCTATGCAACTCTCTGCCTCACTTGAGTATGTACTTCCTTGATTGTCCTCCTCACTTTCTTGTTCTTCCACTTCCTCCTTTGCACTCAACATTTGACTTAATAGCTTTTTCATTGAGGAGGTTTGTTGATCTTCCCAACATTTCGTCATCTCCTCTTCATATCTTTTAATCTCAGATTCAATTGTTGAGACTTTTTGGTCCAGGGGAGTTTGAGGAGGTTGTGAGTGTTCAGGTTCTCTTGTCATCTCAAGTGCAGTTTCAGGTTCAAATATTTCCACCACCTCTTCCTCCTTCACTAAAAATTCACTTGACTCAGTAGCATCTTCCTCTTGTTTTTCCTCCTTCTTCGTTGCACTCACCAATTGAGCTAGCTGCACTTCCATGTTTTTGAGGGAGTTTTCTTGTTCTTTTCAAACTTTCGTTGTCTTCTCCTCATATCTTTTGAGCATGGACTCAAGCTTTGAGAACCTTGAGTGGTTCATGGAAGTTTGTGTGGGTGGTGAGTTTTGAAAGGGGCTTTCTATTGAAGCATGGTCAAGTGA
Source organism: Arachis hypogaea (assembly GCF_003086295.3). Lineage (NCBI taxonomy): Eukaryota > Viridiplantae > Streptophyta > Magnoliopsida > Fabales > Fabaceae > Arachis > Arachis hypogaea. The sequence continues at coordinate 59,326,385 of NC_092045.1, forward strand.
TGATATCTTTGGATGAATATCATATGGAGCATTAGAATTCCCTTCCCAGCCACCATTAGAATCATGACTTGCATCATTTTGTGGTGCAAGGAAATATCCCATATGGTTCTCTTGCTCATCTTGTGTTTCTGAAGCAAATCTCCATGAATTGGAGTGCCCAGAATTTGAAGTTTCTTGGTGATATTCCGAACCACCATTAGAGATTGGTGATGGTGGGTGATATCCCATAAAATTTTGTTTGACCATAAGATGAGTTGAACTCCATTTGTATTTTGTAAGCATCAATGAAATTTGAAATTCATGTCATAGAGAAAGAATTTCTTAGTGAGGCAATAACTCAAACACTTTGGTTTCAATCTAAAACAGAAAACAAAAATAAAGAAAATGCTTGATCTAGACTTCTCACCCACTTAATCATTGTTGATCTAAATCAATCCCCGGCAACGGCACCAAAAACTTGATGGTGTTTTTGCGAAAAACGAATTTCCAACACACAAATCCAACCGGCAAATGTACCGGGTCGCATCAAGTAGTAATAACTCACTTAGAGTGAGGTCGATCCCACAGGGATTGATGGATCAAGCAATTTTAGTGGGTGATTAGTTTAGTCAAGCTAACATTGAGTGAATTGTGTGAAGTGTAATCAACAGAAAGGAAATTAAAAGGAATTTAAATTGCCCAAAGTAAATTGCAGTGAAAGGAAAGAGCAAGAAAGTAAAATAGCTGAAACTTAAATTGCAAGAAAAGTAAAGGGGCTGGGGTGCTGGAAATTAAAATTCAACAAGAAAATGTAAAGAGCAATCAAACAGAGAGCTATTTACTATTACTACTCCCTCCTGGAGCCAGCCTCCCTAGTGAAATGAAACCAATGCCTTTATATAGGCTTTTACAAAAATGAAAAAATGAAAACTAAACAAATTACAATTAAAATAAATTCCTAAGCTAATTGATCCTTGTGCCTTTGAGTGATGATAATGGGCTTAGCTTGCTTTGGGTTTGGCCTTTTGGTTTTGAGAAGAAATCTGCATGCGAATTGGACTCTGGAGCATTCACATTTGAGTCAACGTTTGAGGCAAACGTTGACTCAAACGTCTTTGTGTAAATAACAGATCTGTAAATTTATTATTTTTTAATATTTAAACAAAAAATATTTTTTTCTAATTGTAAAAAAATAAAAAATTCCAAAAATATCCAAAAAATAAAAAAATTAAAATTTGAAATTTTTTAAATTAATTTATTCTTAATTTGTGAACAAGTGCAGCAAAAAAAGTCAACTATTTGGGTGTAGCATTATCCCGTGAATAAAAAATAAAAAAATTTTAAAAAAATTAAAAATTTTAAAAAAATAAATTTCTTATTTTTGAATTTTTAAATTATATTATTAAATGATTATTATTTAAATAATAAAAAAAAGTCCAGCAATATCTAGTAAACAACAAATTTGTAAATTTATTTTTTTTAAATAAAAAATATTTTTTCTAATTGTAACAAAATAAAAAATTCCAAATATATCCAAAAAGTATAAAAATAAAAATTTGAAAGTTTTTTAAATTAATTTATTATTAATTTGTGAACAAGTGCAACAAAAAAAGTCAACTGTTTTGGTGTAACATTATCCGGTGAATAAAAAATAAAAAATATTTTTAAAAAAATTAAAATTTTAAAAAACTAAATTTTTTATTTTTGAATTTTTAATTATATTATTAAATTTTTTATTTAAATAATAAAAAAATAAAGTCCAGCAATATCTAGTAAACAACATATCTGTAAATTTATTATTTTTTAATATTTAAACTAAAAAATATTTTTTTCTAATTGTAAAAAACTAAAAGAATTCCAAAAATATCCAAAAAATAAAAAACTTAAAATTTTAAATTTTTTAAATTAATTTATTCTTAATTTGTGAACAAGTGCAGCAAAAAAAGTCAACTGTCTAGGTGTAGCATTATCCGGGGAATAAAAAATAAAAAATATTTTTAAAAAATAATAAAATTATTTAAAAAACAAAATTACTTATTTTTGAATTTTTAAATTATATTATTAAATGTTTTTTATTTAAATTATAAAAAAAGTCCAGCAATATCTAGTAAACAACAGATATGTAAATTTATTTTTTTTTATTTTTAAAATAAAAAAAATTTTCTAACTGTAAAAAAATAAAAAATTCCAAAAATATCCAAAAAATAAAATTTTAAATTTTTTAAATTAATTTATTTTTAATTTGTGAACAAGTGCAGCAAAAAAAGTCAACTATTTGGGTGTAGCATTATCCCGTGCATAAAAAATAAAAAATAATTTTATAAAAATTAAAAATTTTAAAAAAATAAATTTCTTATTTTTGAATTTTTAAATTATATTATTAAATGTTTTTTATTTAAATAATAAAAAAATAAAGTCCAGCAATATCTAGTAAATAACAAATTTGTAAATTTATTTTTTTTAAATAATTTTTTTTTTCTAATTGTAACAAAATAAAAAATTCCAAATATATCCAAAAAGTAAAAAATTAAAATTTGAAAGTTTTTTAAATTAATTTATTATTAATTTGTGAACAAGTGCAGCAAAAAAAGTCAACTATTTGGTGTAGCATTATCCCGTGCATAAAAAATAAAAAATATTTTAAAAAAATTAAAAATTTTAAAAAAAATAAATTTTTTATTTTTGAATTTTTAAATTATATTATTATATTTTTTATTTAAATAATAAAAAAATAAAGTCCAGCAATATCTAGTAAATAACAAATTTGTAAATTTATTTTTTTTAAATAAAAATTTTTTTTCTAATTGTAACAAAATAAAAATTCCAAAATATCAAAAATAAAAAAATTAAAATTTGAAATTTTTTAAATTAATTTATTCTTAATTTGTGAACAAGTGCAGCAAAAAAAGTCAACTGTTTTGGTGTAACATTATCCGGTGAATAAAAAATAAAAAATATTTTTAAAAAAATTAAAATTTTTAAAAAACTAAATTTTTTATTTTTGAATTTTTAAATTATATTATTAATTTTTTTATTTAAATAATAAAAAAATAAAGTCCAGCAATATCTAGTAAATAACAGATCTGTAAATTTATTATTTTTTAATATTTAAACAAAAAAATATTTTTTTCTAATTGTAAAAAAATAAAAAATTCCAAAAATATCCAAAAAATAAAAAAAATTAAAATTTGAAATTTTTTAAATTAATTTATTCTTAATTTGTGAACAAGTGCAGCAAAAAAGGTCAACTGTCTACGTGTAGCATTATTCGGGAAATAAAAAATAAAAAATATTTAAAAAAATAATAAAAATATTTAAAAAACTAAATTATTTAATTTTGCATTTTTAAATTATATTATTAAATGTTTTTTATTTAAATTATAAAAAAAGTCCAGCAATATCTAATAAACAATAGATCTGTAAATTTATTATTTTTTAAATTTTTAAAATAAAAAATATTTTTTATAATTGTAAAAAAATAAAAAATTCCAAAAATATCCAAAAAGTAAAAAAATTAAAATTCAAAATTTTTTTAAATTAATTTATTCTTAATTTGTGAACAAGTGCAGCAAAAAAAGTCAACTGTCTAGGTGTAGCATTATCTGGGGAATAAAAAATAAAAAATATTTTTAAAAATAATAAAAAATTTTAAAAAACTAAATTACTTATTTTTGAATTTTTAAATTATATTATTAAATGTTTTTTATTTAAATTATAAAAAAAGTCCAGCAAAATCTAATAAACAACAGATCTGTAAATTTATTATTTTTTAAATTTTTAAAATAAAAAATATTTTTTATAATTGTAAAAAAATAAAAAATTCCAAAAATATCCAAAAAGTAAAAAAATTAAAATTTGAAAGTTTTTTAAATTAATTTATTCTTAATTTGTGAACAAGTGCAGCAAAAAAAGTCAACTATTTTGGTGTAGCATTATCCGGTGAATAAAAAATAAAAAATATTTCTAAAAAAATTAAAAGTTTTAAAAAACTAAATTTTTTATTTTTGAATTTTTAAATTATATTATTAAATGTTTTTTATTTAAATAATAAAAAAATTAAGTCCAGTAATATCTAGTAAATAACAGATCCGTAAATTTATTATTATTTTTTCCTAATTGTAAAAAATATAAAATTCCAAAAATATCCAAAAAATAAAAAATTTTAAATTTTAAATTTTTTAAATTATTTTATTCTTAATTTGTGAACAAGTGCAGCAAAAAAAGTAAACTGTCTAGATGTAGCATTATCCGGTGAATAAAAAAATAAAAAATATTTTTAAAAAAATTAAAAATTTTAAAAAACTAATTTTTTTAATTTTGAATTTTTAAATTATATTATTAAATGTTTTTTATTTAAATAATAAAAAAATAAAGTCCAGTAATATCTAGTAAACAATAGATCTGAAAATTTATTATTTTTTTAATATTTAAAATAAAATTTTTTTTCTAATTGTAAAAAAATAAAAAATTCGAAAAATATCCAAAAAATAAAAAAATTAAAATTTGAAATTTTTTAAATTAATTTATTCTTAATTTTTGAATTAGTGCAACTGAATAAGTTAACTATTTGGGTATAGCATTATCCGGGGAATAAAAAATAAAAAATATTTTTAAAAAGTAATAAAAAATTTTAAAAAACTAAATTACTTATTTTTTAATTTTTAAATTATATTATTAAATGTTTTTTTTAAAATTATAAAAAAGTCTAGCAATATCTAGAAAACAACAGATCTGTAAATTTATTATTTTTTTAATTTTTAAAATAAAAAAATATTTTTTTCTAATTGTAAAAAATTAAAAAATTCCAAAAATATCCAAAAAATAAAAAATTAAAATTTTAAATTTTTTAAATTAATTTATTCTTAATTTATGAACAAGTGCAGCAAAAACAGTTAACTATTTGGGTGTAGCATTTGATGTGCGGAAAACAATCCGACACAAAACTCACCGACAAGTGTACCGGGTCGCATCAAGTAATAATAACTCACATGGGTGAGGTCGATCCCACAGGGATTGAAGGATTGAGCAATTTTAGTTTAGTGGTTGAATTAGTCAAGTAAACAAGTGTTGATTGTGTGAATTTGTGTTGACAGAATATAAATTGCATAGAATGTAAAGGGGAGTGGGTGATTTGCAGGAAATTAAAGGGAATAAAAAGAAAAAGAGCTGAATCTTAAAGTGCAAGTAATGTAAATTGCGGAAGCTTAAAGTGCAAGAAATGTAAATGGCTTGAATTATAAAGGGAATCGGGAAGTGGATTTGCAGAACTTAGACAAGGAGAAGTAAATTGCAATAAACAGAAAAGTAGAAGAGATATTTAAAATGAAAATTCTAGATCTCAGGACCCAAGAGACTAGATAACCAAGTCTAGATCTCAATGCCTTCCTAGATCAAAATTCAGAATTCAATTGCAAGAAATGTAAATATCAAGCAGTAGAAAGAAAATGAAGCAGTAAAGAGAATTCCAAATTCAATTGTGCAGAAAAAGTAAACAAGAGATCTCAAGGTGAGATTGAGACAGAATTTCCTCAATTCTTCGACACCCAAGACATAAGCTAGTATGCAGGAAATGAAAACAAGAAAACTAAGAGGAAGAGAATTCAATTCCCCTTCCTCAAGACTCAGAATTCTGAATGCAATAACTAAAAATGTAAAAGTGAGCTCTCTATAACTATTCTAAAAAATTCTAAAAAGAAAAGCTCTAAAAGGAAAAGCTCCCCGAAAACTTAAATTCTAAGCTATTTATACACTTTCTTCAAATGATCATAGATCCTTCAATTGGGCCTTGGCCTTGATGGAATTGGGTTGAATCAGGCCTCTGTTGCTTGCTCTTGGTGTTGGGAAGAAATCAATTCTTGAACCGGGCCATGTAGCTTTCACGTTTGAGCCAACGTTTGAGGCAAACGTTGACTCAAACGTGCCATGTGTGAAATTATGCAGCAGGCCTCTCTTTGCTGTCATCCACGTTTGGCTCAACGTTTGAAGTCAAACGTGAGCTCAAACGTGGATCTTTCCAAGCTCCCTTTTTGGCCAACGTTTGGCCTAACGTTTGAGGCAAACGTTGGCGCAAACGTGGTTCATCTAAGGCATCAAACAGGTTTGCTCTTTCCAGGTATTTAGCCACCAATGTTTGACCTCACGTTTGAGGCAAACGTTGGCGCAAATGTTGCCTTCCCCTGGTGCATATGCCATGCCAACGTTTGCCTCCAAGTTTGAGGCAAACTTGGTCGCAAACGTTGGCCTCCCCTGGTGCATGTGCTATGCCAATGAATGCTAATATTCATTCATTTGTTCATTGGCAATTAAAAATCATGTATGTATTCATTAATTAATTAATAAAGCCAATTGCATTAACGTTGAAAGGGCTTGATATGTTCTTTAGCCAATTTGACTTTAATATTGCATGCTTTTATTGGCTTTATTAATTAATGCCAATGTATTAACGTAGCATTCATTCTTTAATGATCAAATGCTTTATACATGCATTAATTTTTATTAGCAATGCTAATTAATGAACTTGAACGTTCATTCATGTAATGCCATGATGCATGCATAAGCATTAATGCATGTCAGTTCATGATGCCAAGGAACAAATGGTCATGGGCCACGCTTTTTCCTTCCTTAGGCCACGCTTCCCTTGTTTCTTTCTTTTCTTCACCTACAAGTAATCAAAACAACCAATCAAAGTATCACAAAATTCACAAGGTTTATAAATCAATTAATTATCAATTAAATTTAGCTTAAATCTCATGATTTTGTATCAATTAAAGGGTGGTTGATTGATTCAAAGAAACCATGCACTTCCAATCCAAATTACTAACTTATAGTGCCAGAAAGTGCATAAAACTTATTGGAATCAAAGAAAAAGACTAGTAAAACTAGGCTAAGATGACTTGTCATCAGCATTATCCCGTGAATAAAAAATAAAAAATAATTTTAAAAAAATTAAAATTTTAAAAATATAAAAAATTCCAAAAATATCCAAAAAAAAATTAAAATTTTAAATTTTTTAAATTAATTTATTCTTAATTTGTGAACAAGTGCAGCAAAAACAGTCAACTATTTGGGTGTAGCATTATCCCGTGAATAAAAAATAAAAAATAATTTTAAAAAAATTAAAAATTTTAAAAATATAAAAAATTCCAAAAATATCCAAAAATAAAAAATTAAAATTTTAAATTTTTCAAGTTAATTTATTCTTAATTTGTGAACAAGTGCAGCAAAAACAGTCAACTATTTGGGTGTAGCATTATCCCGTGAATAAAAAATAAAAAATAATTTTAAAAAAATTAAAAATTTTAAAAATATAAAAAATTCCAAAAATATCCAAAAAATAAAAAATTAAAATTTTAAATTTTTTAAAATAATTTATTCTTAATTTGTGAACACGTGCAGCAAAAAAAGTCAACTGTTTAGGTGTAGCATTATACGGGGAATAAAAAATAAAAAATATTTTTAAAAAATAATAAAAAAAGTCCAGCAATATCTAATAAACAACAGATCTGTAAATTTATTATTTTTTTAATTTTTAAAATAAAAAAATATTTTTTCTAATTGAAAAAAATAAAAATTCCAAAAATATCTGAAAATAAAAAAATTAAAATTTGAAAATTTTTAAATTAATTTATTCTTAATTTGTGAACAACTGCAGCAAAAAATGTCAACTGTCTAGGTGTAGCATTATCCGGTGAATAAAAAAATAAAAAATATTTTTAAAAAAATTAAAAATTTTATAAAACTAAATTTTTCATTTTTGAATTTTTAAATTATATTATTAAATGTTTTTTATTTAAATTATAAAAATATAATGTCCAGCAATATCTAGTAAACAACATATCTGTAAATTTATTATTTTTTTAATATTTAAACTAAAAAAATATTTTTTCTAATTGTAAAAAAATAAAAAATTCTATAAATATCCAAAAAATAAAAAACTTAACATTTTAAATTTTTTAAATTAATTTATTCTTAATTTATGAACAAGTGTAGCAAAAAAGTCAACTGTCTAGGTGTAGCATTATCCGGGGAATAAAAAATAAAAAATATTTTAAAAAAATAATAAAATTATTTAAAAAAATAAATTACTTATTTTTGAATTTTTAAATTATATTATTAAATGTTTTTTATTTAAATTATAAAAAAAGTACAGCAATATCTAGTAAATAATACATTTGTAAATTTATTATTTTTTTAATTTTTAAAATAAAAAAAAAATATTTTTTTCTAATTGTAAAAAAATAAAAAATTCTAAAAATATCCAAAAAATAAAAAACTTAAAATTTTAAATTTTTTAAATTAATTTTTTCTTAATTTGTGAACAAGTGCAGCAAAAAAAGTCAACTGTCTAGGTGTAGCATTATCCGGGAATAAAAAATAAAAAATATTTTAAAAAAATAATAAAATTATTTAAAAAACTAAATTACTTATTTTTGAATTTTTAAATTATATTATTAAATGTTTTTTATTTAAATTATAAAAAAAGTCCAGCAATATCTAGTAAACAATAGATCTGTAAATTTATTATTTTTTTAATTTTTAAAATAAAAAAAATATTTTTTTATAATTGTAAAAAAATAAAAAATTCCAAAAATATCCAAAAAATAAAAAAATTAAAATTTTAAATTTTTTAAATTAATTTATTCTTAATTTGTGAACAAGTGTAGCAAAAAAAGTCAACTATTTGGGTGTAGCATTATCCCGTGAATAAAAAATAAAAAATAATTTTAAAAAAATTAAAAATTTTAAAAAATAAAAATTCCAAAAAAATTCCAAAAATATCCAACAAATAAAAAATTAAAATTTTAAATTTTTTAAATTAATTTATTCTTAATTTGTGAACAAGTGCAGCAAAAACAGTCAACTATTTGGGTGTAGCATTATCCCGTGAATAAAAAATAGAAAATAATTTTAAAAAAATTAAAAATTTTAAAAATATAAAAAATTCCAAAAATATCCAAAAAATAAAAAAATTAAAATTTTAATTTTTTAAATTAATTTATTCTTAATTTGTGAACAAGTGCAGCAAAAAAAGTCAACTGTCTAGGTGTAGCATTATACGGGGAATAAAAAATAAAAAATATTTTTAAAAAATAATAAAAAAAGTCCAGCAATATCTAATAAACAACAGATCTGTAAATTTATTATTTTTTTAATTTTTAAAATAAAATTTTTTTTTCTAATTGTAAAAAAATAAAAATTCCAAAAATATCCAAAAAATAAAAAAATTAATTTATGAAAATTTTTAAATTAATTTATTCTTAATTTGTGAACAAGTGCAGCAAAAAATGTCAACTGTCTAGGTGTAGCATTATCCGGTGAATAAAAAAATAAAAAATATTTTTAAAAAAATTAAAAATTTTATAAAACTAAATTTTTCATTTTTGAATTTTTAAATTATATTATTAAATGTTTTTTATTTAAATAATAAAAAAATAATGTCCAGCAATATCTAGTAAACAACATATCTGTAAATTTATTATTTTTTTAATATTTAAACTAAAAAAATATTTTTTCTAATTGTAAAAAAATAAAAAATTCTATAAATATCCAAAAAATAAAAAACTTAACATTTTAAATTTTTTAAATTAATTTATTCTTAATTTGTGAACAAGTGCAGCAAAAAACGTCAACTGTCTAGGTGTAGCATTATCCGGGGAATAAAAAATAAAAAATATTTTTAAAAAATAATAAAATTATTTAAAAAACTAAATTACTTATTTTTGAATTTTTAAATTATATTATTAAATGTTTTTTATTTAAATTATAAAAAAATTCCAGAAATATCTAGTAAACAATAGATCTGTAAATTTATTATTTTTTTAATTTTTAAAATAAAAAAAATATTTTTTTATAATTGTAAAAAAATAAAAAATTCCAAAAATATCCAAAAAATAAAAAAAAATAAAATTTGAAATTTTTTAAATTAATTTATTCTTAATTTGTGAACAAGTGTAGCAAAAAAAGTCAACTATTTGGGTGTAGCATTATCCCGTGAATAAAAAATAAAAAATAATTTTAAAAAAATTAAAAATTTTAAAAAATAAAAATTCCAAAAGAAATTCCAAAATTATCCAACAAATAAAAAATTAAAATTTTAATTTTTTTAAATTAATTTATTCTTAATTTGTGAACAAGTGCAGCAAAAACAGTCAACTATTTGGGTGTAGCATTATCCCGTGAATAAAAAATAGAAAATAATTTTAAAAAAATTAAAAATTTTAAAAATATAAAAAATTCCAAAAATATCCAAAAAATAAAAAAATTAAAATTTTAATTTTTTAAATTAATTTATTCTTAATTTGTGAACAAGTGCAGCAGAAAAAGTCAACTGTCTAGGTGTAGCATTATACGGGGAATAAAAAATAAAAAATATTTTTAAAAAATAATAAAAAAAGTCCAGGAATATCTAATAAACAACAGATCTGTAAATTTATTATTTTTTTAATTTTTAAAATAAAAAATATTTTTCTAATTGTAAAAAAATAAAAATTCCAAAAATATCCAAAAAATAAAAAAATTAAAATTTGAAAATTTTTAAATAATATTATTCTTAATTTGTGAACAAGTGTAGCAAAAAATGTCAACTGTCTAGGTGTAGCATTATCCGGTGAATAAAAAAATAAAAAATATTTTTAAAAAAATTAAAAATTTTATAAAACTAAATTTTTCATTTTTGAATTTTTAAATTATATTATTAAATGTTTTTTATTTAAATTATAAAAAAAGTACAGTAATATCTAGTAGATAACAGATTTGTAAGTTTATTATTTTTTTAATTTTTAAAATAAAAAGATATTTTTTTCTAATTGTAAAAAAATAAAAAATTCTAAAAATATCCAAAAAACAAAAAACTTAAAATTTTAATTTTTTTAAATTAATTTATTCTTAATTTGTGAACAAGTGCAGCAAAAAAAATCAACTGTCTAGGTGTAGCATTATCTGGGGAATAAAAAATAAAAATATTTTAAAAAAATAATAAAATTATTTAAAAACCTAAATTACTTATTTTTGAATTTTTAAATTATATTATTAAATGTTTTTTATTTAAATTATAAAAAAGTCCAGCAATATCTAGTAAACAATAGATCTGTAAATTTATTATTTTTTAATTTTTAAAATAAAAATATTTTTTCTAATTGTAAAAAAATAAAAAATTCCAAAAATGTCCAAAAAATAAAAAAATTAAAATTTGAAAATTTTTAAATTAATTTATTCTTAATTTGTGAACAAGTGCAGCAAAAAAAATCAACTATTTGGGTGTAGCATTATCCCGTGAATAAAAAATAAAAAATAATTTTAAAAAAATTAAAAATTTTTAAAAAATAAATTTCTTATTTTTGAATTTTTAAATTATATTATTAAATGTTTTTTATTTAAATAATAAAAAAATAAAGTCCAGCAATATCTAGTAAACAACAAATTTGTAAATTTATTTTTTTAAATAAAAAATATTTTTTCTAATTGTAAAAAATAAAAAATTCCAAATATATCCAAAAAGTAAAAAAATTAAAATTTGAAAGTTTTTTAAATTAATTTATTCTTAATTTGTGAACAAGTGCAGTAAAAAAAGTCAACTATTTTAGTGTAGCGTTATCCGGTGAATAAAAAATAAAAAATATTTTTAAAAAATAAAAAATTTTAAAAAAACTAAATTTTTTATTTTTGAATTTTTAAATTATATTATTAAATGTTTTTTTATTTATATAATAAAAAATAAAGTCCAGCAATATCTAGTAAATAACAGATCTGTAAATTTATTATTTTTTTAATATTTAAACAAAAAAATATTTTTTTCTAATTGTAAAAAAATAAAAAATTGCAAAAAATCCAAAAAATAAAAAAATTAAAATTTTAAATTTTTTAAATTTATTTATTCTCAATTTGTGAACAAGTGCAGCAAAAAACGTCAACTGTCTAGGTGTAGCATTATTCGGGGAATAAAAAATAAAAAATATTTTTAAAAAATAATAAAAATATTTAAAAAACTAAATTACTTATTTTTGAATTTTTAAATTATATTATTAAATGTTTTTTATTTAAATTATAAAAAAAGTCTAGCAATATCTAGTAAACAACAGATATATAAATTTATTTTTTTTAATATTTAAACTAAAATTTTTTTCTAATTGTAAAAAAATAAAAAATTCAAAAATATCCAAAAAATAAAAAAATTAAAATTTTAAATTTTTAAATTAATTTATTCTTAATTTGTGAACAAGTGCAGCAAAAAAAGTCAACTGTCTAGGTGTAGCATTATCCGGGGAATAAAAAATAAAAAATATTTTTAAAAATAATAAAAAATTTTAAAAAACAAAATTTCTTATTTTTTAATTTTTAAATTATATTATTAAATGTTTTTTATTTAAACTATAAAAAAAGTCTAGCAATATCTAGTAAACAACAAATCTATAAATTTATTATTTTTTTTAATATTTAAACTAAAAAAAAATTTTCTAATTGTAAAAAAATAAAAAATTCCAAAAATATCCAAAAAAGAAAAAATTAAAATTTTAAAATTTTTTAAATTAATTTATTCTTAATTGGTGAACAAGTGTAGCAAAAAAAGTCAACTGTCAAGGTGTAGCATTATCCGAGGAATAAAAAATAAAAAATATTTTTAAAAATAAAAAAATTTAAAAAAACTAAATTAATTATTTTTGAATTTTTAAATTATATTATTAAATGTTTTTTATTTAAATTATAAAAAAATAAAGTCCAGTAATATCTAGTGAATAACAGATCTGTAAATTTATTATTTTTTTAATGTTTAAACTATAAAAATATTTTTTTCTTATTTTAAAAAAATAAAAAATTCCAAAAATATCCAAAAAATAAAAAAAATTAAAATTTGAAAATTTTTAAATTAATTTATTCTTAATTTGTGAACAAGTGCAGCAAAAAATGTCAACTGTCTAGATGTAGCATTATCCGGTGAATAAAAAAATAAAAAATATTTTTAAAAAAATTAAAAATTTTATAAAACTAAATTTTTTATTTTTGAATTTTTAAATTATATTATTAAATGTTTTTTATTTAAATAATAAAAAAATAAAGTCCAGCAATATCTAGTAAACAACATATCTGTAAATTTATTATTTTTTTAATATTTAAACTAAAAATATTATTTTCTAATTGTAAAAAATAAAAAATTCTAAAAATATCCAAAAAATAAAAAACTTAAAATTTTAAATTTTTTAAATTAATTTATTCTTAATTTGTGAACAAGTGCAGCAAAAAAGTCAACTGTCTAGGTGTAGCATTATCCGGGGAAAAAAATAAAAAATATTTTAAAAAAATAATAAAATTATTTAAAAAACTAAATTACTTATTTTTGAATTTTTAAATTATATTATTAAATGTTTTTTATTTAAATAATAAAAAATAAAGTCCAGCAATATCTGGTAAACAATAGATCTGTAAATTTATTATTTTTTTAATATTTAAACTAAAATTTTTTTCTAATTGTAAAAAAATAAAAATTTCCAAAAATATCAAAAAAATAAAAAATTAAAATTTTAAATTTTTTAAATTAATTTATTCTTAATTTGTGAACAAGTGCAGCAAAAAAAGTCAACTGTCTAGGTGTAACATTATCCGGGGAATAAAAAATAAAAAATATTTTTAAAAAATAATAAAAAATTTTAAAAAACTAAATTACTTAGTTTTGAATTTTTAAATTATATTATTAAATGTGTTTTATTTAAATAATAAAAAAAGTCCAGCAATATCTAATAAACAACAGATCTGTAAATTTATTATTTTTTTAATTTTTAAAATAAAAAATATTTTTTTCTAATTGTAAAAAAATAAAAATTCCAAAAATATCCAAAAAATAAAAAAATTAAAATTTGAAAATTTTTAAATTAATTTATTCTTAATTTGTGAACAAGTGCAGCAAAAAATGTCAACTGTCTATATGTAGCATTATCTGGTGAATAAAAAAATAAAAAATATTTTTAAAAAATAATAAAATTATTTAAAAAACTAAATTACTTATTTTTGAATTTTTAAATTATATTATTTAATGTTTTTTATTTAAATTATAAAAAAAGTACAGCAATATCTAGTAAATAACAAATTTCTAAATTTATTATTTTTTTAATTTTTAAAATAAAAAAATAAAAAATTCCAAAAATATCCAAAAAATAAAAAAATTAAAATTTGAAATTTTTTAAATTAATTTATTCTTAATTTGTGAACAAGTGCAGCAAAAAACGTCAACTATTTGGGTGTAGCATTATCCCATGAATAACAAATAAAAAATAATTTTAAAAAAATTAAAAATTTTAAAAAAATAAATTTCTTATTTTTGAATTTTTAAATTATATTATTAAATGTTTTTTATTTAAATAATAAAAAAATAAAGTCCAACAATATCTAGTAAACAACAAATTTGTAAATTTATTTTTTTAAATAAAAAATATTTTTTCTAATTGTAAAAAAATAAAAAATTCCAAATATATCCGAAAAGTAAAAAAAATTAAAATTTCAAAGTTTTTTAAATTAATTTATTCTTAATTTGTGAACAAGTGCAGCAGAAAAAGTCAACTGTCTAGGTGTAGTATTATCCGGGGAATAAAAAATAAAAAATATTTTTAAAAATAATAAAAAATTTTAAAAAACTAAATTTCTTATTTTTAATTTTTTAAATTATATTATTAAATGTTTTTTATTTAAATTATAAAAAAATAAAGTCTAGTAATATCTAGTGAATAACAGATCTATAAATTTATTATTTTTTTAATTTTTAAAATAAAAAATATTTTTTTCTAATTGTAAAAAAATAAAAATTCCAAAAATATCGAAAAAATAAAAAAATTAAAATTTGAAAATTTTTAAATTAATTTATTCTTAATTTGTGAACAAGTGCAGCAAAAAATGTCAACTGTCTATATGTAGCATTATCTGGTGAATAAAAAAATAAAAAATATTTTTAAAAAATAATAAAATTATTTAAAAAACAAAATTACTTATTTTTGAATTTTTAAATTATATTATTAAATGTTTTTTATTTAAATTATAAAAAAAGTACAGCAATATCTAGTAAATAACAGATTTGTAAATTTATTATTTTTTTAATTTTTAAAATAAAAAGATAAAAAATTCCAAAAATATCCAAAAAATAAAAAAATTAAAATTTGAAATTTTTTAAATTAATTTATTCTTAATTTGTGAACAAGTGCAGCAAAAAAAGTCAACTATTTGGGTGTAGCATTATCCCGTGAATAAAAAATAAAAAATAATTTTAAAAAAATTAAAAATTAAAAAAAATTTCTTATTTTTGAACTTTTAAATTATATCATTAAATGTTTTTTATTTAAATAATAAAAAAATAAAGTCCAGCAAAATCTAGTAAACAACAAATTTGTAAATTTATTTTTTTTAAATAAAAAATATTTTTGTAATTGTAAAAAAATAAAAAATTCCAAAAATATCCAAAAATAAAAAAATTAAAATTTGAAATTTTTTAAATTAATTTATTCTTAATTTGTGAACAAGTGCAGCAAAAAAAGTCAACTATTTGGGTGTAGCATTATCCCGTGAATAAAAAATAAAAAATAATTTTAAAAAAATAAAAAATTTTAAAAAAATAAATTTCATATTTTTGAATTTTTAAATTATATTATTAAATGTTTTTTATTTAAATAATAAAAAAATAAAGTCCAGCAATATCTAGTAAACAACATATTTGTAAATTTATTATTTTTATAATATTTAAACTAAAAAAATATTTTTTTCTAATTGTTAAAAAATAAAAAATTCTAAAAATATACAAAAAATAAAAAACTTAAAATTTTAAATTTTTTAAGTTAATTTATTCTTAATTTGTGAACAAGTGCAGCAAAAAAGGTCAACTGTCTAGGTGTAGCATTATCCGGGGAATAAAAAATAAAAAATATTTTAAAAAAATAATAAAATTATTTAAAAAACTAAATTACTTATTTTTGAATTTTTAAATTATATTATTAAATGTTTTTATTTAAACTATAAAAAAAGTCCAGCAATATCTAGTAAACAACAGATCTGTAAATTTATTAATTTTTTTAATTTTTAAACAAAAAAATATGTTTTTCTAATTGTAAAAAAATAAAAATTCCAAAAATATCCAAAAAAAACTTAAAATTTTAAATTTTTTAAATTAATTTATTCTTTATTTGTGAACAAGTGCAGCAAAAAAAGTCAACTGTCTAGGTGTAGCATTATCCGGGGAATAAAAATAAAAAATATTTTTAAAAAATAATAAAATTATTTAAAAAACTAATTAATTATTTTTGAATTTTTAAATTATATTATTAAATGTTTTTTATTTAAATAATAAAAAAAGTCTAGCAATATCTAGTAAACAACAGATCTGTAAATTTATTATTTTTTAATATTTAAACTAAAAATTTTTTTTCTAATTGTAAAAAAATAAAAAATTCCAAAAATATCAAAAAAATTAAAAAATTAAAATTTTAAATTTTTTAAATTAATTTATTCTTAATTTGTGAACAAGTGCAGCAAAAAAAGTCAACTGTCTAGGTGTAGCATTATCCGGAGAATAAAAAATAAAAAATATTTTTAAAAATAATAACAATTTTTAAAAAACAAAATTACTTATTTTTGAATTTTTAAATTATATTATTAAATGTTTTTTATTTAAATTATAAAAAAAGTCTAGCAATTTCTAGTAGACAACAGATCTATAAATTTATTATTTTTTTTATATTTAAACTAAAATTTTTTTCTAACTGTAAAAAAATAAAAAATTCCAAAAATATCCAAAAAAATTAAAATTCTAAATTTTTTAAATTAATTTATTCTTAATTTGTGAACAAGTGCAGCAAAAAAAGTCAACTGTCTAGGTGTAGCATTATCCGGGGAATAAAAAATAAAAAATATTTTTAAAAATAATAAAAAATTTTAAAAAACTAAATTTCTTATTTTTGAATTTTTAAATTATATTATTAAATGTTTTTTATTTAAATTATAAAAAAAAAGTCCAGTAATATCTAGTGAATAACAGATCTGTAAATTTATTTCTTTTAATATTTAAACTATAAAATATTTTTTTCTTATTTTAAAAAAATAAAAAATTCCAAAAATATCCAAAAAATAAAAAAAATTAAAATTTGAAATTTTTTAAATTAATTTATTCTTAATTTGTGAACAAGTGCAGCAAAAAAAAGTCAACTATTTGGGTGTAGCATTATCCCATGAATAACAAATAAAAAATAATTTTAAAAAAATTAAAAATTTTAAAAAAATAAATTTCTTATTTTTGAATTTTTAAATTATATTATTAAATGTTTTTTATTTAAATAATAAAAAAATAAAGTCCAGCAATATCTAGTAAACAACAAATTTGTAAATTTATTTTTTTTTAAATAAAAAATATTTTTTCTAATTGTAAAAAAATAAAAAATTCCAAATATATCCAAAAAGTAAAAAAATTAAAATTTCAAAGTTTTTTAAATTAATTTATTCTTAATTTGTGAACAAGTGCAGCAGAAAAAGTCAACTGTCTAGGTGTAGCATTATCCGGGGAATAAAAAATAAAAAATATTTTTAAAAATAATAAAAAATTTTAAAAAACTAAATTTCTTATTTTTGATTTTTTAAATTATATTATTAAATGTTTTTTATTTAAATTATAAAAAAATAATGTCTAGTAATATCTAGTGAATAACAGATCTATAAATTTATTATTTTTTTAATTTTTAAAATAAAAAATATTTTTTTCTAATTGTAAAAAAATAAAAATTCCAAAAATATCGAAAAAATAAAAAAATTAAATTTGAAAATTTTTAAATTAATTTATTCTTAATTTGTGAACAAGTGCAGCAAAAAATGTCAACTGTCTATATGTAGCATTATCTGGTGAATAAAAAAATAAAAAATATTTTTAAAAAATAATAAAATTATTTAAAAAACTAAATTACTTATTTTTGAATTTTTAAATTATATTATTAAATGTTTTTTATTTAAATTATAAAAAAAGTACAGCAATATCTAGTAAATAACAGATTTGTAAATTTATTATTTTTTAATTTTTAAAATAAAAAGATAAAAAATTCCAAAAATATCCAAAAAATAAAAAAAATTAAAATTTGAAATTTTTTAAATTAATTTATTCTTAATTTGTGAACAAGTGCAGCAAAAAAAGTCAACTATTTGGGTGTAGCATTATCCCGTGAATAAAAAATAAAAAATAATTTTAAAAAAATAAAAAATTTTAAAAAAATAAATTTCATATTTTTGAATTTTTAAATTATATTATTAAATGTTTTTTATTTAAATAATAAAAAAATAAAGTCCAGCAATATCTAGTAAACAACATATTTGTAAATTTATTATTTTTATAATATTTAAACTAAAAAAATATTTTTTCTAATTGTTAAAAAATAAAAAATTCTAAAAATATACAAAAAATAAAAAACTTAAAATTTTAAATTTTTTAAATTAATTTATTCTTAATTTGTGAACAAGTGCAACAAAAAAAAGTCAACTGTCTAGGTGTAGCATTATCCGGGGAATAAAAAATAAAAAATATTTTAAAAAAATAATAAAATTATTTAAAAAACTAAATTACTTATTTTTGAATTTTTAAATTATATTATTAAATGTTTTTATTTAAACTATAAAAAAAGTCCAGCAATATCTAGTAAACAACAGATCTGTAAATTTATTAATTTTTTTAATTTTTAAACAAAAAGATATTTTTTTCTAATTGTAAAAAAATAAAAATTCCAAAAATATCCAAAAAAAACTTAAAATTTTAAATTTTTTAAATTAATTTATTCTTTATTTGTGAACAAGTGCAGCAAAAAAAGTCAATTGTCTAGGTGTAGCATTATCCGGGGAATAAAAAATAAAAAATATTTTTAAAAAATAATAAAATTATTTAAAAAACTAAATTAATTATTTTTGAATTTTTAAATTATATTATTAAATGTTTTTTATTTAAATAATAAAAAAAGTCTAGCAATATCTAGTAAACAACAGATCTGTAAATTTATTATTTTTTAATATTTAAACTAAAAAATTTTTTTCTAATTGTAAAAAAATAAAAAATTCCAAAAATATCAAAAAAATTAAAAAATTAAAATTTTAAATTTTTTAAATTAATTTATTCTTAATTTGTGAACAAGTGCAGCAAAAAAAGTCAACTGTCTAGGTGTAGCATTATCCGGAGAATAAAAAATAAAAAATATTTTTAAAAATAATAACAATTTTTAAAAAACAAAATTACTTATTTTTTAATTTTTAAATTATATTATTAAATGTTTTTTATTTAAATTATAAAAAAAGTCTAGCAATTTCTAGTAAACAACAGATCTATAAATTTATTATTTTTTTATATTTAAACTAAAATTTTTTTTCTAATTGTAAAAAAATAAAAAATTCCAAAAATATTCAAAAAAAAATTAAAATTTTAAATTTTTTAAATTAATTTATTCTTAATTTGTGAACAAGTGCAGCAAAAAAAGTCAACTGTCTAGGTGTAGCATTATCCGGGGAATAAAAAATAAAAAATATTTTTAAAAATAATAAAAAATTTTAAAAAACTAAATTTCTTATTTTTGAATTTTTAAATTATATTATTAAATGTTTTTTATTTAAATTATAAAAAAATAAAGTCCAGTAATATCTAGTGAATAACAGATCTGTAAATTTATTATTTTTTTAATATTTAAACTATAAAATATTTTTTTCTTATTTTAAAAAAATAAAAAATTCCAAAAATATCCAAAAAATAAAAAAATTAAAATTTGAAAATTTTTAAATTAATTTATTCTTAATTTGTGAACAAGTGAGCAAAAAATGTCAACTGTCTAGATGTAGTATTATCCGGTGAATAAAAAAATAAAAAAGATTTTAAAAAAATTAAAAATTTTATAAAACTAAATTTTTTAATTTTTTAATTTTTAAATTATATTATTAAATGTTTCTTATTTAAATAATAAAAAAATAAAGTCCAGCAATATCTAGTAAACAACATATCTGTAAATTTATTATTTTTTAATATTTAAACTAAAATTTTTTTCTAATTGTAAAAAAATAAAAAATTCCAAAAATATCAAAAAAATAAAAAAATTAAAATTTTAAATTTTTTAAATTAATTTATTCTTAATTTGTGAACAAGTGCAGCAAAAAAAGTCAATTGTCTAGGTGTAACATTATCCGGGGAATAAAAAATAAAAAATATTTTTAAAAAATAATAAAAAATTTTAAAAACTAAATTACTTATTTTTGAATTTTTAAATTATATTATTAAATGTGTTTTATTTAAAAAATAAAAAAAGTCCAGCAATATCTAATAAACATTAGATCTGTAAATTTATAATTTTTTAATTTTAAAATAAAAAAATATTTTTTCTAATTGTAAAAAAATAAAAAATTCTATAAATATCCAAAAAATAAAAAACTTAAGATTTTAAATTTTTTAAATTAATTTATTCTTAATTTGTGAACAAGTGCAGCAAAAAAAGTCAACTGTCTAGGTGTAGCATTATCCGGGGAATAAAAAATAAAAAATATTTTTAAAAAATAATATTATTATTTAAAAAACTAAATTACTTATTTTTGAATTTTTAAATTATATTATTAAATGTTTTTTATTTAAATTATAAAAAAAGTCCAGTAATATCTAGTAAACAATAGATCCGTAAATTTATTATTTTTTTAATTTTTAAAATAAAAAAATATTTTTTTCTAATTGTAAAAAAATAAAAAATTCCAAAAATATCCAAAAAATAAAAAAATTAAAATTTGAAATTTTTTAAATTAATTTATTCTTAATTTGTGAACAAGTGCAGCAAAAAAAGTCAACTATTTGGGTGTAGCATTATCCCGTGAATAAAAAATAAAAAATAATTTTAAAAAAATTAAAAATTTTAAAAAATTAAATTTCTTATTTTTTAATTTTTAAATTATATTATTAAATGTTTTTTATTTAAATAATAAAAAAATAAAGTCCAGCAATATCTAGTAAACAACATATTTGTAAATTTATTATTTTTATAATATTTAAACTAAAAAAATATTTTTTCTAATTGTTAAAAAATAAAAAATTCTAAAAATATACAAAAAATAAAAAACTTAAAATTTTAAATTTTTTAAATTAATTTATTCTTAATTTGTGAACAAGTGCAACAAAAAAAAGTCAACTGTCTAGGTGTAGCATTATCCGGGGAATAAAAAATAAAAAATATTTTAAAAAAATAATAAAATTATTTAAAAAACTAAATTACTTATTTTTGAATTTTTAAATTATATTATTAAATGTTTTTATTTAAACTATAAAAAAAGTCCAGCAATATCTAGTAAACAACAGATCTGTAAATTTATTATTTTTTAATATTTAAAGTAAAAATTTTTTTTCTAATTATAAAAAAATAAAAAATTCCAAAAATATCAAAAAAATTAAAAAATTAAAATTTTAAATTTTTTAAATTAATTTATTCTTAATTTGTGAACAAGTGCAGCAAAAAAAGTCAACTGTCTAGGTGTAGCATTATCCGGAGAATAAAAAATAAAAAATATTTTTAAAAATAATAACAATTTTTAAAAAACAAAATTACTTATTTTTTAATTTTTAAATTATATTATTAAATGTTTTTTATTTAAATTATAAAAAAAGTCTAGCAATTTCTAGTAAACAACAGATCTATAAATTTATTATTTTTTTTATATTTAAACTAAAAATTTTTTTCTAATTGTAAAAAAATAAAAAATTCCAAAAATATCCAAAAAAAATTAAAATTTTAAATTTTTTAAATTAATTTATTCTTAATTTGTGAACAAGTGCAGCAAAAAAAGTCAACTGTCTAGGTGTAGCATTATCCGGGGAATAAAAAATAAAAAATATTTTTAAAAATAATAAAAAATTTTAAAAAACTAAATTTCTTATTTTTGAATTTTTAAATTATATTATTAAATGTTTTTTATTTAAATTATAAAAAAATAAAGTCCAGTAATATCTAGTGAATAACAGATCTGTAAATTTATTATTTTTTTAATATTTAAACTATAAAATATTTTTTTCTTATTTTAAAAAAATAAAAAATTCCAAAAATATCCAAAAAATAAAAAAATTAAAATTTGAAAATTTTTAAATTAATTTATTCTTAATTTGTGAACAAGTGAGCAAAAAATGTCAACTGTCTAGATGTAGTATTATCCGGTGAATAAAAAAATAAAAAAGATTTTAAAAAAATTAAAAATTTTATAAAACTAAATTTTTTAATTTTTTAATTTTTAAATTATATTATTAAATGTTTCTTATTTAAATAATAAAAAAATAAAGTCCAGCAATATCTAGTAAACAACATATCTGTAAATTTATTATTTTTTTAATATTTAAAATAAAAAAATATTTTTTTATAATTGTAAAAAAATAAAAATTCAAAAAGTATCCAAAAAAAACTTAAAATTTTAAATTTTTTAAATTAATTTATTCTTTATTTGTGAACAAGTGCAGCAAAAAAAGTCAACTGTCTACGTATAGCATTATCCGGGGAATAAAAAATAAAAAATATTCTTAAAAAATAATAAAATTATTTAAAAAACTAAATTACTTATTTTTGAATTTTTAAATTATATTATTAAATGTTTTTTATTTAAATAATAAAATAATAAAGTCCAGCAATATCTAGTAAACAACAGATCTGTAAATTTATTATTTTTTTAATATTTAAACTAAAATTTTTTTTTGTAATTGTAAAAAAATAAAAAATTCCAAAAATATCCAAAAAATAAAAAAATTAAAATTTGAAATTTTTAAATTAATTTATTCTTATTTTGTGAACAAGTGCAGCAAAAAAGTCAACTATTTGGGTGTAGCATTATCCCGTGAATAAAAAATAAAAAATAATCTTAAAAAAATAAAAAAATTTTAAAAAATAAATTTCTTATTTTTGAATTTTTAAATTATATTATTAAATGTTTTTTATTTAAATAATAAAAAAATAAAGTCCAGCAATATCTAGTAAACAACATATTTGTAAATTTATTATTTTTATAATATTTAAACTAAAAAAATATTTTTTTCTAATTGTTAAAAAATAAAAAATTCTAAAAATATACAAAAAATAAAAAACTCAAAATTTTAAATTTTTTAAATTAATTTATTCTTAATTTGTGAACAAGTGCAGCAAAAAAAGTCAACTGTCTAGGTGTAGCATTATCCGGGGAATAAAAAATAAAAAATATTTTTAAAAAATAATAAAATTATTTAAAAAACTAAATTACTTATTTTTGAATTTTTAAATTATATTATTAAATGTTTTTTATTTAATATTAAAAAAATAAAGTCCAGCAATATCTGGTAAACAACAGATCTGTAAATTTTTTTTTTTTTAAATTTAAACTAAAAATTTTTTCTAATTGTAAAAAAATAAAAAATTCCAAAAATATTAAAAAAATAAAAAAATTAAAAATTTAAATTTTTTAAATTAATTTATTCTTAATTTGTGAACAAGTGCAGCAAAAAAAGTCAATTGTCTAGGTGTAACATTATCCGGGGAATAAAAAATAAAAAATATTTTTAAAAAATAATAAAAAATTTTAAAAAACTAAATTACTTATTTTTGAATTTTTAAATTATATTATTAAATGTGTTTTATTTAAATAATAAAAAAAGTCCGGCAATATCTAATAAACAATAGATCTGCAAATTTATAATTTTTTAATTTTAAAATAAAAAAATATTTTTTCTAATTGTAAAAAAATAAAAAATTCTAAAAATATCCAAAAAATAAAAAACTTAAAATTTTAAATTTTTTAAATTAATTTATTCTTAATTTGTGAACAAGTGCAGCAAAAAAAGGCAACTGTCTAGGTGTAGCATTATCCGGGGAATAAAAAATAAAAAATATTTTTAAAAAATAATAAAATAATTTAAAAAACTAAATTACTTATTTTTGAATTTTTAAATTATATTATTAAATGTTTTTTATTTAAATAATAAAAAAATAAAGTCCAGCAATATTTGGTAAACAACAGATCTGTAAATTTATTATTTTTTAATATTTAAACTAAACTTTTTTTCTAATTGTAAAAAAATAAAAAATTCCAAAAATATCAATAAAATAAAAAATTAAAATTTTAAATTTTTTAAATTAATTTATTCTTAATTTGTGAACAAGTGCAGCAAAAAAAGTCAATTGTCTAGGTGTAACATTATCCGGGGAATAAAAAATAAAAAATATTTTTAAAAAATAATAAAAAATTTTAAAAACTAAATTACTTATTTTTGAATTTTTAAATGATATTATTAAATGTGTTTTATTTAAATAATAAAAAAAGTCCAGCAATATCTAATAAACATTAGATCTGCAAATTTATAATTTTTTAATTTTAAAATAAAAAAATATTTTTTTCTAATTGTAAAAAAATAAAAAATTCTAAAAATATCCAAAAAATAAAAAACCTAAAATTTTAAATTTTTTAAATTAATTTATTCTTAATTTGTGAACAAGTGCAGCAAAAAAAGGCAACTGTCTAGGTGTAGCATTATCCGGGGAATAAAAAATAAAACATATTTTTAAAAAATAATAAAATTATTTAAAAAACTAAATTACTTATTTTTGAATTTTTAAATTATATTATTAAATGTTTTTTATTTAATATTAAAAAAATAAAGTCCAGCAATATCTGGTAAACAACAAATCTGTAAATTTATTTTTTTTTTAAATTTAAACTAAAAAATTTTTCTAATTGTAAAAAAATAAAAAATTCCAAAAATATCAAAAAAATAAAAAAATTAAAAATTTAAATTTTTTAAATTAATTTATTCTTAATTTGTGAACAAGTGCAGCAAAAAAAGTCAATTGTCTAGGTGTAACATTATCCGGGGAATAAAAAATAAAAAATATTTTTAAAAAATAATAAAAAATTTTAAAAAACTAAATTACTTATTTTTGAATTTTTAAATTATATTATTAAATGTGTTTTATTTAAATAATAAAAAAAGTCCGGCAATATCTAATAAACAATAGATCTGCAAATTTATAATTTTTTAATTTTAAAATAAAAAAATATTTTTTTCTAATTGTAAAAAAATAAAAAATTCTAAAAATATCCAAAAAATAAAAAACCTAAAATTTTAAATTTTTTAAATTAATTTATTCTTAATTTGTGAACAAGTGCAGCAAAAAAAGGCAACTGTCTAGGTGTAGCATTATCCGGGGAATAAAAAATAAAACATATTTTTAAAAAATAATAAAATTATTTAAAAAACTAAATTACTTATTTTTGAATTTTTAAATTATATTATTAAATGTTTTTTATTTAATATTAAAAAAATAAAGTCCAGCAATATCTGGTAAACAACAAATCTGTAAATTTATTTTTTTTTTAAATTTAAACTAAAAAATTTTTCTAATTGTAAAAAAATAAAAAATTCCAAAAATATCAAAAAAATAAAAAAATTAAAAATTTAAATTTTTTAAATTAATTTATTCTTAATTTGTGAACAAGTGCAGCAAAAAAAGTCAATTGTCTAGGTGTAACATTATCCGGGGAATAAAAAATAAAAAATATTTTTAAAAAATAATAAAAAATTTTAAAAAACTAAATTACTTATTTTTGAATTTTTAAATTATATTATTAAATGTGTTTTATTTAAATAATAAAAAAAGTCCGGCAATATCTAATAAACAATAGATCTGCAAATTTATAATTTTTTAATTTTAAAATAAAAAAATATTTTTTTCTAATTGTAAAAAAATAAAAAATTCTAAAAATATCCAAAAAATAAAAAACTTAAAATTTTAAATTTTTTAAATTAATTTATTCTTAATTTGTGAACAAGTGCAGCAAAAAAAGGCAACTGTCTAGGTGTAGCATTATCCGGGGAATAAAAAATAAAAAATATTTTTAAAAAATAATAAAATAATTTAAAAAACTAAATTACTTATTTTTGAATTTTTAAATTATATTATTAAATGTTTTTTATTTAAATAATAAAAAAATAAAGTCCAGCAATATCTGGTAAACAACAGATCTGTAAATTTATTATTTTTTAATATTTAAACTAAACTTTTTTTCTAATTGTAAAAAAATAAAAAATTCCAAAAATATCAAAAAAATAAAAAATTAAAATTTTAAATTTTTTAAATTAATTTATTCTTAATTTGTGAACAAGTGCAGCAAAAAAAGTCAATTGTCTAGGTGTAACATTATCCGGGGAATAAAAAATAAAAAATATTTTTAAAAAATAATAAAAAATTTTAAAAACTAAATTACTTATTTTTGAATTTTTAAATGATATTATTAAATGTGTTTTATTTAAATAATAAAAAAAGTCCAGCAATATCTAATAAACATTAGATCTGCAAATTTATAATTTTTTAATTTTAAAATAAAAAAATTTTTTTTCTAATTGTAAAAAAATAAAAAATTCTAAAAATATCCAAAAAATAAAAAACTTAAAATTTTAAATTTTTTAAATTAATTTATTCTTAATTTGTGAACAAGTGCAGCAAAAAAAGGCAACTGTCTAGGTGTAGCATTATCCGGGGAATAAAAAATAAAAAATATTTTTAAAAAATAATAAAATAAAAATAAAAAACTAAATTACTTATTTTTGAATTTTTAAATTATATTATTAAATGTTTTTTATTTAAATAATAAAAAAAATAAAGTCCAGCAATATCTGGTAAACAACAGATCTGTAAATTTATTATTTTTTAATATTTAAACTAAAATTTTTTTCTAATTGTAAAAAAATAAAAAATTCCAAAAATATCAAAAAAATAAAAAAATTAAAATTTTAAATTTTTTAAATTAATTTATTCTTAATTTGTGAACAAGTGCAGCAAAAAAAGTCAATTGTCTAGGTGTAACATTATCCGGGGAATAAAAAATAAAAAATATTTTTAAAAAATAATAAAAAATTTTAAAAACTAAATTACTTATTTTTGAATTTTTAAATGATATTATTAAATGTGTTTTATTTAAATAATAAAAAAAGTCCAGCAATATCTAATAAACATTAGA
The DNA here is from genome assembly GCF_003086295.3 of Arachis hypogaea. Lineage (NCBI taxonomy): Eukaryota > Viridiplantae > Streptophyta > Magnoliopsida > Fabales > Fabaceae > Arachis > Arachis hypogaea. Next base: position 59,353,346 of record NC_092045.1, read on the forward strand.
TCTGTAAATTTATAATTTTTTAATTTTAAAATAAAAAAATATTTTTTCTAATTGTAAAAAAATAAAAAATTCTATAAATATCCAAAAAATAAAAAACTTAAGATTTTAAATTTTTTAAATTAATTTATTCTTAATTTGTGAACAAGTGCAGCAAAAAAAGTCAACTGTCTAGGTGTAGCATTATCCGGGGAATAAAAAATAAAAAATATTTTTAAAAAATAATATTATTATTTAAAAAACTAAATTACTTATTTTTGAATTTTTAAATTATATTATTAAATGTTTTTTATTTAAATTATAAAAAAATCCAGTAATATCTAGTAAACAATAGATCCGTAAATTTATTATTTTTTTAATTTTTAAAATAAAAAAATATTTTTTTCTAATTGTAAAAAAATAAAAAATTCCAAAAATATCCAAAAAATAAAAAAATTAAAATTTGAAATTTTTTAAATTAATTTATTCTTAATTTGTGAACAAGTGCAGCAAAAAAAGTCAACTATTTGGGTGTAGCATTATCCCGTGAATAAAAAATAAAAAATAATTTTAAAAAAATTAAAAATTTTAAAAAATTAAATTTCTTATTTTTGAATTTTTAAATTATATTATTAAATGTTTTTTATTTAAATAATAAAAAATAAAGTCCAGCAATATCTAGTAAACAACATATTTGTAAATTTATTATTTTTTTAATATTTAAACTAAAAAAATATTTTTTTTCTAATTGTTAAAAAATAAAAAATTCTAAAAATATACAAAAAATAAAAAACTTAAAATTTTAAAATTTTTAAATTAATTTATTCTTAATTTGTGAACAAGTGCAGCAAAAAAAGTCAACTGTCTAGGTGTAGCATTATCCGGGGAATAAAAAATAAAAAATATTTTTAAAAAATAATAAAATTATTTAAAAAACTAAATTACTTATTTTGAATTTTTAAATTATATTATTAAATGTTTTTTATTTAAATTATAAAAAAAGTCCAGTAATATCTAGTAAACAATAGATCCGTAAATTTATTATTTTTTTAATTTTTAAAATAAAAAAATATTTTTTTCTAATTGTAAAAAAATAAAAAATTCCAAAAATATCCAAAAAATAAAAAATTAAAATTTGAAATTTTTTAAATTAATTTATTCTTAATTTGTGAACAAGTGCAGCAAAAAAAGTCAACTATTTAGGTGTAGCATTATCCCGTGAATAAAAAATAAAAAATAATTTTAAAAAAATTAAAAATTTTAAAAAAATAAATTTCTTATTTTTGAATTTTTAAATTATATTATTAAATGTTTTTTATTTAAATAATAAAAAATAAAGTCCAGCAATATCTAGTAAACAACATATTTGTAAATTTATTATTTTTTTAATATTTAAACTAAAATTTTTTTTTTTCTAATTGTTAAAAAATAAAAAATTCTAAAAATATACAAAAAATAAAAAACTTAAAATTTTAAAATTTTAAAATTAATTTATTCTTAATTTGTGAACAAGTGCAGCAAAAAAAGTCAACTGTCTAGGTGTAGCATTATCCGGGGAATAAAAAATAAAAAATATTTTTAAAAAATAATAAAATTATTTAAAAAACTAAATTACTTATTTTTGAATTTTTAAATTATATTATTAAATGTTTTTTATTTAAATAATAAAAAAATAAAGTCCAGCAATATCTGGTAAACAACAGATCTGTAAATTTATTATTTTTTAATATTTAAACTAAAATTTTTTTTCTAATTGTAAAAAAATAAAAAATTCCAAAAATATCAAAAAAATAAAAAAATTAAAATTTTAAATTTTTTAAATTAATTTATTCTTAATTTGTGAACAAGTGCAGCAAAAAAAGTCAACTATTTGGGTGTAGCATTATCCCGTGAATAAAAAATAAAAAATAATTTTAAAAAAACTAAAAATTTTAAAAAAATAAATTTCTTATTTTGAATTTTTAAATTATATTATTAAATATTTTTTATTTAAATAATAAAAAATAAAGTCCAGCAATATCTAGTAAACAACATATTTGTAAATTTATTATTTTTTTAATATTTAAACTAAAAAAATATTTTTTTTCTAATTGTTAAAAAATAAAAAATTTTAAAAATATACAAAAAATAAAAAACTTAAAATTTTAAAATTTTAAAATTAATTTATTCTTAATTTGTGAACAAGTGCAGCAAAAAAAGTCAACTGTCTAGGTGTAGCATTATCCGGGGAATAAAAAATAAAAAATATTTTTAAAAAATAATAAAATTATTTAAAAAACTAAATTACTTATTTTTGAATTTTTAAATTATATTATTAAATGTTTTTTATTTAAATTATAAAAAAAGTCCAGTAATATCTAGTAAACAATAGATCCGTAAATTTATTATTTTTTTAATTTTTAAAATAAAAAAATATTTTTTTCTAATTGTAAAAAAATAAAAAATTCCAAAAATATCCAAAAAATAAAAAAATTAAAATTTGAAATTTTTTAAATTAATTTATTCTTAATTTGTGAACAAGTGCAGCCAAAAAAGTCAACTATTTAGGTGTAGCATTATCCCGTGAATAAAAAATAAAAAATAATTTTAAAAAAATTAAAAATTTTAAAAAAATAAATTTCTTATTTTTGAATTTTTAAATTATATTATTAAATGTTTTTTATTTAAATAATAAAAAATAAAGTCCAGCAATATCTAGTAAAAAACATTTTTTATTATTAAAATAAAAAACATTTAATAATATAAATTAAAAATTCAAAAATAAAAGATTTATTTTTTTAAATATTTTAATTTTATTAAAAATATTTTTTATTTTTTTATTCACCGGATAATGCTACACCTAAAGAGTTGACTTTTTTTGTTGCACTTGTTCACAAGTTAAGAATAAATTAATTTAAAAATTTAAAAATTTTAATTTTTTTACCTTTTTGGATATTTTTGGAATTTTTTATTTTTTTACAATTAGAAAAAATATTTTTTATGTTTAAATATTAAAAAATAATAAATTTACAGATCTG